>NC_069500.1:1332521814-1332629314 GCF_027579735.1 Bombina bombina | reverse complement strand
AGCTGTGTTTAACACAGCCAGTAGAAGAAATTACACTCCCAGTGGGTTATAGAAGAGATAAGGTAATACAATTTTAATTTTCCATTGTTCTCACTAAATATTGGTGATTGTTTTATGGACAGATATAAGATAAAGAAGCAGGTATATGTGCACAATGTGATAAAGTAATGAGAGCTGATTATACCTACAAGCTCAAACCATTTTATTAGATTGTGGCTTCAAAACAAAAAATAAGCCAATTCATATACACAAATAAGCCTTAAAAAGCAAATCTCACACATTTTATGCTCTGCAGCTTGTAAAAAAAAAAAAAGTAATTGGAAACACATTAAGGGAAAAACAATTTTATGGTATACTGTCCCTTTAAAGATGTCTTCTAAAGTACACATGAGCATTATGTGCAGCCCCCACTTACATTCTTACACACTTTTTTTTTTTTTTGTGACTCAAGTTATTTGGCATACAGGCAAAATTTCCCCCCGAAAGGGAGAAGAGCTCAACTAGGGAATAATCAAAGATCTTTTAACTTGTGAGCGCTGTGCCAAAAGAAGTATTAGCTTAAAGGGACAGTTTACCCAAAAACTTCTCTCCTTTAGTTTGTTCACAATGTTGCATTTTACCTGCTGGAGTGTATTAGATTTTTGGAAACGGCTCCTTAGCCTTTATATTTGCATGTGAAATAGCTGATTTAGCCTGTAGTACCTACCAATATTGAATATTTCTATACCTAGGTACAGACTATTGACAAACTACGTAAACACAGCCAGCAGAAGAAATTACACTCACAGTGCGAGATGGGACGAGATAAAGCTCAAATGTTATTTTGAATTGTTCTTTCTATGTATTGTACAGAGATAAGAAAGGGAAATCTTTGAGTGATATGATATTGGATCTGATATTCCGCACGCCAAGCTTATTTTGATGGGCTGTGGTTTTTCAAAGAGCAAATCAGCAAAAAGAAGCATAAATTAGCAATTTCTTTCATGTAATTAACAAGAGTCCATGAGCTAGTGACGTATGGGATATACATTCCTACCAGGAGGGGCAAAGTTTCCCAAACCTTAAAATGCCTATAAATACACCCCTCACCACACCCACAAATCAGTTTTTACAAACTTTGCCTCCAAGGGAGGTGGTGAAGTAAGTTTGTGCTAGATTCTACGTTGATATGCGCTCCGCAGCAAGTTGGAGCCCGGTTTTCCTCTCAGCGTGCAGTGAATGTCAGAGGGATGTGAGGAGAGTATTGCCTATTGAATGCAGTGATCTCCTTCTACGGGGTCTATTTCATAAGGTTCTCTGTTATCGGTCGTAGAGATTCATCTCTTACCTCCCTTTTCAGATCGACGATATACTCTTATATTTACCATTTCCTCTACTGATTCTCGTTTCAGTACTGGTTTGGCTTTCTACAAACATGTAGATGAGTGTCCTGGGGTAAGTAAGTCTTATTTTCTGTGACACTCTAAGCTATGGTTGGGCACTTTATTTATAAAGTTCTAAATATATGTATTCAAACATTTATTTGCCTTGACTCAGAATGTTCAACTTTCCTTATTTCCAGACAGTCAGTTTCATATTTGGGATTATGCTTTAAATTATCATATTTTTTCTTACCTCAAAAATTTGACTTTTTTCTCTGTGGGCTGTTAGGCTCGCGGGGGCTGAAAATGCTTCATTTTATTGCGTCATTCTTGGCGCTGACTTTTTTGGCGCAAAAAATTCTTTTCCGTTTCCGGCGTCATACGTGTCGCCGGAAGTTGCGTCATTTTTGACGTTATTTTGCGCCAAAGATTTCGGCGTTCCGGATGTGGCGTCATTTTTGGCGCTAAAAGCATTTAGGCGCCAAATAATGTGGGCGTCTTATTTGGCGCCAAAAAAATATGGGCGTCGCTTTTGTCTCCACATTATTTCAGTCTCATTTTTCATTTGCTTCTGGTTGCTAGAAGCTTGATGTTTGGCATTTTTTTCCCATTCCTGAAACTGTCTTATAAGGAATTTGATCTATTTTGCTTTATATGTTGTTTTTTCTCTTACATATTGCAAGATGTCTCACGTTGCATCTGAGCCAGAAGATACTACAGGAAAACCTCTGCCTGCTGGATCTACCAAAGCTAAGTGTATCTGCTGTAAATTTTTGGTAGCTATTCCTCCAGCTGTTGTTTGTAATAATTGTCATGACAAACTTGTTAAAGCAGATAATATTTCCTTTAGTGATGTACCATTGCCTGTTGCAGTTCCCTCAACATCTAAGGTGCAGAATGTTCCTGATAACATAAGAGATTTTGTTTCTGAATCCATAAAGAAGGCTTTGTCTGTTATTTCTCCTTCTAGTAAACGTAAAAAGTCTTTTAAATCTTCTCTCTCTACAGATGAATTTTTAAATGAACACCATCATTCTGATTCTTTGGACTCTTCTGGTTCAGAGGATTCTGTCTCAGAGATTGATGCTGATAAATCTTCATATTTATTTAAGATGGAATTTATTCGCTCTTTACTTAAAGAAGTACTAATTGCGTTAGAAATAGAGGATTCTAGTCCTCTTGATACTAATTCTATACGTTTGGATAAGGTTTTTAAAGCTCCTGCGGTTATTCCAGAAGTCTTTCCTGTTCCTAATGCTATTTCTGCGGTAATTGCTAAGGAATGGGATAAATTGGGTAATTCATTTACTCCTTCTAAACGTTTTAAGCAATTATATCCTGTTCCGACTGACAGGTTAGAATTTTGGGACAAAATCCCTAAAGTTGATGGGGCTATTTCTACCCTTGCTAAACGTACTACCATTCCTACGTCAGATGGTACCTCGTTTAAGGATCCTTTAGATAGAAAAATTGAATCTTTTCTAAGAAAAGCTTATCTATGTTCAGGTAATCTTCTTAGACCTGCTATATCATTGGCTGATGTTGCTGCAGCTTCAACTTTTTGGTTGGAAACTCTAGCGCAACAAGTAACAAATCGTGATTCTCATGATATTATTATTCTTCTCCAGCATGCTAATAATTTCATCTGTGATGCCATTTTTGATATTATTAGAGTTGATGTTAGATTTATGTCTCTGGCTATCTTAGCCAGAAGAGCTTTATGGCTTGGAATGCTGATATGGCTTCTAAATCAACTCTACTTTCCATTTCTTTCCAGGGAAACAAATTATTTGGTTCTCAGTTGGATTCTATTATTTCAACTGTTACTGGTGGGAAAGGAACTTTTTTACCACAGGATAAAAAGTCTAAAGGTAAAAACAGGGCTAACAATCGTTTTCGTTCCTTTCGTTTCAACAAAGAACAAAAGCCTGATCCTTCGTCCTCAGGAGCAGTTTCAGTTTGGAAACCATCTCCAGTCTGGAATAAATCCAAGCCTGCTAGAAAGGCAAAGCCTGCTTCTAAGTTCACATGAAGGTACGGCCCTCATTCCAGTTCAGCTGGTAGGGGGCAGGTTACGTTTTTTCAAAGAAATTTGGATCAATTCTGTTCACAATCTTTGGATTCAGAACATTGTTTCAGAAGGGTACAGAATTGGTTTCAAGATGAGACCTCCTGCAAAGAGATTTTTTCTTTCCCATGTCCCAGTAAATCCAGTGAAAGCTCAAGCATTTCTGAATTGTGTTTCAGATCTAGAGTTGGCTGGAGTAATTATGCCAGTTCCAGTTCCGGAACAGGGGATGGGGTTTTATTCAAATCTCTTCATTGTACCAAAGAAGGAGAATTCCTTCAGACCAGTTCTGGATCTAAAATTATTGAATCATTATGTAAGGATACCAACGTTCAAGATGGTAACTGTAAGGACTATATTGCCTTTTGTTCAGCAAGGGAATTATATGTCCACAATAGATTTACAGGATGCATATCTGCATATTCCGATTCATCCAGATCATTATCAGTTCCTGAGATTCTCTTTTCTAGACAAGCATTACCAATTTGTGGCTCTACCGTTTGGCCTTGCTACAGCTCCAAGAATTTTCACAAAGATTCTCGGTGCCCTTCTGTCTGTAATCAGAGAACAGGATATTGTGGTATTTCCTTATTTGGACGATATCTTGGTACTTGCTCCGTCTTTACATTTAGCAGAGTCTCATACGAATCGACTTGTGTTGTTTCTTCAAGATCATGGTTGGAGGATCAATTTACCAAAAAGTTCTTTGATTCCTCAAACAAGGGTAATCTTTCTGGGTTTCCAGATAGATTCAGTGTCCATGACTTTGTCTTTAACAGACAAGAGACGTCTAAAATTGATTACAGCCTGTCGAAACCTTCAGTCTCAATCATTCCCTTCGGTAGCCTTATGCATGGAAATTCTAGGTCTTATGACTGCTGCATCGGACGCGATCCCCTTTGCTCGTTTTCACATGCGACCTCTTCAGCTCTGTATGCTGAACCAATGGTGCAGGGATTACACGAAGATATATCAATTAATATCTTTAAAACCGATTGTTCGGCACTCTCTAACGTGGTGGACAGATCACCATCGTTTAATTCAGGGGGCTTCTTTTGTTCTTCCGACCTGGACTGTAATTTCAACAGATGCAAGTCTCACAGGTTGGGGAGCTGTGTGGGGATCTCTGACAGCACAAGGAGTTTGGGAATCTCAGGAGGTGAGATTACCGATCAATATCTTGGAACTCCGTGCAATTTTCAGAGCTCTTCAGTTTTGGCCTCTTCTGAAGAGAGAATCGTTCATTTGTTTTCAGACAGACAATGTCACAACTGTGGCATACATCAATCATCAAGGAGGGACTCACAGTCCTCTGGCTATGAAAGAAGTATCTCGAATTCTGGTTTGGGCGGAATCCAGCTCCTGTCTAATCTCTGCGGTTCATATCCCAGGTTTAGACAATTGGGAAGCGGATTATCTCAGTCGCCAAACGTTGCATCCGGGCGAATGGTCTCTTCACCCAGAGGTATTTCTTCAGATTGTTCAAATGTGGGGGCTCCCAGAGATAGATCTGATGGCCTCTCATCTAAACAAGAAACTTCCCAGGTATCTGTCCAGATCCCGGGATCCTCAGGCGGAGGCAGTGGATGCATTATCACTTCCTTGGAAGTATCATCCTGCCTATATCTTTCCGCCTCTAGTTCTTCTTCCAAGAGTAATCTCCAAGATTCTAAGGGAATGCTCGTTTGTTCTGCTAATAGCTCCGGCATGGCCTCACAGGTTTTGGTATGCGGATCTTGTCCGGATGGCATCTTGCCAACCATGGACTCTTCTGTTAAGACCAGACCTTCTGTCGCAAGGTCCTTTTTTCCATCCGGATCTGAAATCCTTAAATTTAAAGGTATGGAGATTGAACGCTTGATTCTTGGTCATAGAGGTTTCTCTGACTCCGTGATTAATACTATGTTACAGGCTCGTAAATCTGTATCTCGAGAGATATATTATAGAGTCTGGAAGACTTATATTTCTTGGTGTCTTTCTCATCATTTTTCTTGGCATTCTTTTAGAATACCGAGAATTTTACAGTTTCTTCAGGATGGTTTAGAAAGGGTTTGTCCGAGTTCTTTGAAAGGACAAATCTCCGCTCTTTCTGTTCTTTTTCACAGAAAGATTGCTATTCTTCCTGATATTCATTGTTTTGTACAAGCTTTGGTTCGTATAAAACCTGTCATTAAGTCAATTTCTCCTCCATGGAGTTTGAATTTGGTTCTGGGTGCTCTTCAAGCTCCTCCGTTTGAACCTATGCATTCTTTGGACATTAAATTACTTTCTTGGAAAGTTTTGTTCCTTTTGGCCATCTCTTCTGCTAGAAGAGTTTCTGAATTATCTGCTCTTTCGTGTGAGTCTCCTTTTCTGATTTTTCATCAGGATAAGGCGGTGTTGCGAACTTCTTTTGAATTTTTACCTAAGGTTGTGAATTCCAACAACATTAGTAGAGAAATTGTGGTTCCTTCATTATGTCCTAATCCTAAGAATTCTAAGGAGAAATCATTGCATTCTTTGGATGTTGTTAGAGCTTTGAAATATTATGTTGAAGCTACGAAATCTTTCCGTAAGACTTCTAGTCTATTTGTTATCTTTTCCGGTTCTAGGAAAGGCCAGAAAGCTTCTGCCATTTCTTTGGCATCTTGGTTGAAATTTTTAATTCATCTTGCCTATGTTGAGTCGGGTAAAATTCCGCCTCAAAGAATTACAGCTCATTCTACTAGGTCAGTTTCTACTTCCTGGGCGTTTAGGAATGAAGCTTCGGTTGACCAGATCTGCAAAGCAGCAACTTGGTCCTCTTTGCATACTTTTACTAAATTCTACCATTTTGATGTATTTTCTTCTTCTGAAGCAGTTTTTGGTAGAAAAGTTCTTCAGGCAGCGGTTTCAGTTTGAATCTTCTGCTTATGTTTTTTGTTAAACTTTATTTTGGGTGTGGATTATTTTCAGCAGGAATTGGCTGTCTTTATTTTATCCCTCCCTCTCTAGTGACTCTTGTGTGGAAAGATCCACATCTTGGGTAGTCATTATCCCATACGTCACTAGCTCATGGACTCTTGTTAATTACATGAAAGAAAACATAATTTATGTAAGAACTTACCTGATAAATTCATTTCTTTCATATTAACAAGAGTCCATGAGGCCCACCCTTTTTTGTGGTGGTTATGATTTTTTTGTATAAAGCACAATTATTCCAATTCCTTATTTTATATGCTTCGCACTTTTTTTCTTGTCACCCCACTTCTTGGCTATTCGTTAAACTGATTTGTGGGTGTGGTGAGGGGTGTATTTATAGGCATTTTAAGGTTTGGGAAACTTTGCCCCTCCTGGTAGGAATGTATATCCCATACGTCACTAGCTCATGGACTCTTGTTAATATGAAAGAAATGAATTTATCAGGTAAGTTCTTACATAAATTATGTTTTCTCATACTTTTTATACGCTGCAGCTGGTGTAACAAGTCATGGGGAACACATTTAGGGAATAACTATTTTACAGTGAACGGTTCCTCAAACTGTTTTTTGCATGAAAGACTCCTGCAGTAATTCGGTCTCTTTACCATGCGGTAGAGCTACTGATTGAGACTGGTAACCCCAGACGTACATTTCTGTGGGTGGTGTTTAAAATACCAGATTCAGCCTTCGATGGCAAAATGAAAGCCTTGCATTGGAGTTGAACTGTTGCAGTTTACATTAACATAGCCATATGCCTACTGAGAAAAGGCTTAACACATCACTCCTGAATGCAACTAATGTAAAACATTATTATGGACTAGTTCTTTCTTATTAAAGGGACAGTGAATACCTAGTGATTTTTTTTTCTCCAGGCAATAAACAGAATGGGTGAGTTTGGAAATGTTTTGAATGCGTTAACACCTTCTTTGCTACAATTTAACCATTTAACTCCACCCACTTTTGCCTTGTTGCTGAAGTAGACCAGGCTAGCTATGGTCATTAGGTTAGCAAAATCTTCATAGTTTTGCTGTTGCTGAAGCCAGTTACGGACAGGTTGGCAGCCTTACGCTTGTGACTGTCATGTCCGTTTCCAGTTGCTTATTTTCAGATGTAAATTATAAGGGGGTCAAAGAAATCAAGTATATTGCAAAGTTGTTTTACTAAGCATCATTTTAGATCAAAATCAGTGTTTTGTTGTCCCTTTAAGATTTCCTAGCATACCTTTTTCATATGTACTGTACTTGTCATACCTTTAGATCTTACATGACACAATATCAATTGAAAGGCGAAACTTTGAAACTGTGTGCCCAAGTTGGCTATAATCTTCTAAAAATTCTCAAGTTTGCAGGTACTTTTTTTTTTTTTTCTCTTTTTCTTTAATATAGAGAAATATTTTTTTGTTTCTTTTTATATTATGTCCACAATTAAAGCTTAATTGGTCATTATCGTGAATAAAGTTACATTCTCTATTTTGTTACAGCATGAAATTGTATTACTAGCGATGCTGCGAATCTGTGTTCCATAAACGGGTTAAGCACATAGTTTAAAACTGCTGCTAAACCAATGAACAGAGCATACCTTCGTCTCGGAACTACTGCTGTTGATTGGGTTAGAGACCGTTTCTGGTCCAAACTAGCAGTTCTCCGTGGCTCACGAGCATTATTTATTTAACCATCTTGTTAAGGCTGAACACACAGGCTTGCAACTTCACGAATGTTAAAATGACATGCTTTAAGAATGCATTTAAAATCAATACTGGTATATTTAACACCTATCCTGTTATTAGTTTCTCCATTTTGTCTCTTGCTTGTGTACAATGAACATAGAAATGGGAAATTGATTAATTAAGTTTAATTTTTGTTCTTATTTTTTTACATTAGGTTCCATTCACTTTTGGTCTGGGTCAGCGGGCTCCATACACAACTGGAGAGCATTGCCTTCTTTGTAGAAGCGAACGCAAGGACATTACACTCTCTGAGTGTGGCACAAAAAACTCAAACAAAATAGCACTTTCAACATCTCCAAAATCCAACTCCAAATTGCACCTTCCCCTCTGGGTTTGCTCAGACTGCCGACGGACAGTTGAAAATGAGGAAATACACACCACACAAGACCAGTCGTTAGCAGTACGTGCACTTTTTTATGGGTTATATGAGACTATTTTTGTTAGCACTGCAAAATGTCATCCAGTTACCTTCAGATCTACATCAAATCAAGTTGTTAAATAGCTGCAGTTTGCCGTATTGCATATCTGTTCAGAGATAAACACGATATAAAAACAGACAGGTGCAGTGGTAATAGGACAATTAATTGGTATGTGTTTACTATTGTAGAACAGTACTACACTTGAGGAACAACATATATTTCTCTTGTTAAGTGTATCCAGTCCACGGATCATCCATTACTTGTGGGATATTCTCCTTCCCAACAGGAAGTTGCAAGAGGATCACCCACAGCAGAGCTGCTATATAGCTCCTCCCCTCACTGCCATATCCAGTCATTCTCTTGCAACTCACAACAAAGATGGACGTAGTAAGAGGAGAGTGGTGTATTATAGTTAGTTTTTTAACTTCAATCAAAAGTTTATTTTTAAATGGTACCGGAGTGTACTGTTTCATCAAAGGCAGTGTTAGAAGAAGAATCTGCCTGTGATTTCTATGATCTTAGCAGAAGTAACTAAGATCCATTGCTGTTCTCACATATTCTGAGGAGTGAGGTAACTTCATAGAGGGAATGGCGTGCAGGTTTTCCTGCAATAAGGTATGTGCAGTAAACATATTTCTAGGGATGGAACTTGCTAGAAAAATGCTGCTGATACCGGATTAATGTAAGTTAAGCCTAAATGCAGTGATTTAATAGCGACTGGTATCAGGCTTATTAACAGAGATACATACTCTTATAAAAGTGTAATATAAAACGTTTGCTGGCATGTTAATAGTTTTTATATACGTTTGGTGACAAAACTTATTGGGGCCTAGTTTTTTTTTCCACATGGCTGGCTTGATTTTTGCCTAGAAACAGTTTCCTGAAGCTTTCCACTGTTGTAATATGAGTGGGAGGGGCCTTTTTTTAGTGCTTTTCTGTGCAGATAAAAATACTGACAGACATTCAGCTTCCCTCTGCATGATACAGGACATCTCTGAAGGGCTCAAAAGGCTTCAAAGTCGTGTTTGAGGAGGGTAACAAAACTGTGGCAGTTGTGACTGTTAAAAACTTTTTTTTTTTTTTTTTTTTTTTTTTTTTTTTTTAGTCATTTATTCTGTTTTTGTTATTAAGGGGTTAGTCATCCATTTGCAAGTGGGTGCAATGCTCTGCTGACTTGTTACATACACTGTAAAAATTTTGTTAGTGTAACTGCCTTTTTTCACTGTTTCAAATTTTGTCAAAATTTGTTTCTCTTAAAGGCACAGTAACGTTTTTTATATTGCTTGTTAACTTGCTTTAAAGTGTTTTCCAAGCTTGCTAGTCTCATTGCTAGTCTGTACAAACATGTCTGAAACAGAGGTTACTTGTTCATTATGTTTAAAAGCCATGGTGGAGTCCCATAGGAGAATGTGTACTAAATGTATTGATTTCACCTTAAACAGTAAAGATCAGTCTTTATCTATAAAAGAATTGTCACCAGAGGGGTCTGTCGAGGGGGAAGTTATGCCGACTAACTCTCCCCACGTGTCGGACCCTTCGCCTCCCGCTCAAGGGACGCACGCTAATATGGCGCCAAGTACATCAGGGACGCCCATAGCGATTACTTTGCAGGACATGGCTGCAATCATGAATAATACCCTGTCAGAGATATTATCCAGATTGCCTGAATTGAGAGGCAAGCGCGATAGCTCTGGGGTTAGACGAGATACAGAGCGCGTAGATGCTGTAAGAGCCATGTCTGATACTGCGTCACAATATGCAGAACCTGAGGACGGAGAGCTTCAGTCTGTGGGTGACGTCTCTGAATCGGGGAGACCTGATTCAGAGATTTCTAATTTTAAATTTAAGCTTGAGAACCTCCGTGTATTGCTTGGGGAGGTATTAGCTGCTCTGAATGACTGTGACACAATTGCAGTGCCAGAGAAATTGTGTAGGCTGAATAAATACTATGCAGTGCCGGTGAGTACTGATTTTTTTTCCAATACCTAAAAGGCTTACAGAAATTATTAGTAAGGAGTGGGATAGGCCCAGTGTGCCCTTTTCCCCACCTCCTATATTTAGAAAAATGTTTCCAATAGATGCCACTACACGGGACTTATGGCAAGACTGTCCCTAAGGTGGAGGGAGCGGTTTCTACTTTAGCAAAGCGTACCACTATCCCGGTTGAGGACAGTTGTGCTTTTTCAGATCCAATGGATAAAAAATTAGAGGGTTACCTTAAGAAAATGTTTATTCAACAAGGTTTTATTTTACAGCCCCTTGCATGCATTGCGCCTGTCACTGCTGTGGCGGCATTCTGGTTTGAGGCCCTGGAAGAGGCCATCCATACAGCTCCATTGACTGAAATTGTTGACAAGCTTAGAACTCTTAAGCTAGCTAACTCATTTGTTTCTGATGCCATTGTTCATTTGACTAAACTAACGGCTAAGAATTCCGTATTCGCCATCCAGGCGCGTAGAGGCGCTATGGCTCAAATCCTGGTCAGCTGATGTGACTTCAAAGTCTAAATTACTCAACATTCCTTTCAAGGGGCAGACCTTATTCGGGCCTGGTTTGAAAGAAATTATTGCTGACATTACTGGAGGTAAGGGTCATACCCTTCCTCAGGACAGAGGCCTGGAAACCTAACCAGTCCTGGAACAAGGGCAAGCAGGCCAGAAAGCCTGCTGCTGCCTCTAAGACAGCATGAAGGAGCGGCCCCCTATCCGACAACGGATCTAGTAGGGGGCAGACTCTCTCTCTTCGCCCAGGCGTGGGCAAGAGATGTTCAGGATCCCTGGGCGTTGGAGATCATATCTCAGGGATATCTTCTGGACTTCAAAGCTTCTCCTCCACAAGGGAGATTTCACCTTTCAAGATTATCTGCAAACCAGATAAAGAAAGAGGCATTCCTAAGCTGCGTGCAAGATCTCCTTGTAATGGGAGTGATCCATCCAGTTCCGCGGACGGCACAAGGACAGGGGTTTTATTCAAATCTGTTTGTGGTTCCCAAAAAAGAGGGAACCTTCAGACCAATTTTGGATTTAAAGATCCTAAACAAATTCCTCAGAGTTCCGTCATTCAAGATGGAAACTATTCGAACCATTTTACCCATGATCCAAGAGGGTCAATACATGACCACAGTGGACTTAAAGGATGCCTACCTTCACATTCCGATTCACAAGAATCATCATCAGTTCCTGAGGTTTGCCTTTCTAGACAGGCATTACCAATTTGTAGCTCTTCCATTCGGGTTGGCTACAGCCCCAAAAAATTTTACAAAGGTTCTGGGCTCACTTCTGGCGGTCCTAAGACCGCAAGGCATAGCGGTGGCTCCTTACCTGGTCGACATCCTGATACAGGCGTCAAGCTTTCAAATTGCCAAATCTCATACAGAGATAGTTCTGGCATTCCTGAGGTCGCATGGGTGGAAAGTGAACGAAGAAAAGAGTTCTCTATCTCCTCTCACAAGGGTTTCCTTCCTAGGGACTCTGATAGATTCTGTAGAAATGAAAATTTAGCTGACGGAGTCCAGGTTATCAAAACTTCTAAATGCTTGCCATTCCGCGCCCCACGGTGGCTCAGTGCATGGAAGTAATCGGCTTAATGGTAGCGGCGATGGACATAGTGCCATTCGCGCGCCTGCATCTCAGACCGCTGCAATTATGCATGCTCAGGGTATGACCTTTCGCAGACCAGATTGGACAATTGTAACAACAGATGCCAGCCTTCTAGGTTGGGGTGCAGTCTGGAACTCCCTGAAGGCTCAGGGTTCATGGACTCCGGAGGAGAAACTCCTCCCAATAAATATTCTGGAGTTAAGAGCAATATTCAATGCTCTTCTGGCTTGGCCTCAGCTAGCAACACTGAGGTTCATCGGATTTCAGTCGGACAACATCACGACTGTGGCTTACATCAACCATCAAGGGGGAACCAGGAGTTCCCTAGCGATGTCAGAAGTCTCCAAGATAATTCGCTGGGCAGAGACTCACTCTTGCCACCTGTCAGCGATCCATATCCCAGGTGTAGAGAACTGGGAGGCGGGTTTTCTAAGTCGTCAGACTTTTCATCCGGGGGAATGGGAACTCCATCCGGAGGTGTTTGCTCAACTGGTTCTCCGTTGGGGCAAACCAGAATTGGATCTCATGGCGTCTTGCCAGAACGCCAAGCTTCCTTGTTACGGATCCAGGTCCAAGGACCCAGAAGTGGCACTGATAGATGCTCTAGCAGCGCCTTGGTTCTTCAACCTGGCTTATGTGTTTCCACCGTTTCCTTTGCTCCTTCGTCTGATTGCCAAAATCAAACAGGAAAGAGCATTGGTGATATTGATAGCGCCTGCGTGACCACGCAGGACCTGGTATGCAGACCTAGTGGACATGTCATCCTTTCCACCATGGACTCTGCCTCTAAGACAAGACCTTCTAATACAAGGTCCTTTCAATCATCCTAATATACTTTCTCTGAGACTGACTGCATGGAGATTGAGCGCTTGATCCTATCAAAGCGTGGCTTCTCAGAGTCAGTAATTGATACCTTAATACAGGCACGAAAGCCTGTCACCAGGAAAATTTACCACAAGATATGGCGTAAATATCTTCATTGGTGTGAATACAAGAATTACTCATGGAGTAGGGTTAGGATTCCTAGGATATTGTCCTTCCTCCAAGAGGGTTTGGACAAAGGATTATCAGCTAGTTCTTTAAAGGGACAGATTTCTGCTCTGTCTATTCTTTTACACAAGCGTCTGGCAGAAGTTCCAGACGTTCAGGCATTTTGTCAAACTTTAGTTAGAATTAAGCCTGTGTTTAAACCTGTTGCTCCTCCATGGAGCTTAAACTTGGTTCTTTAAGTTCTTCAAGGGGTTCCGTTTGAACCCCTTCATTCTATTGATATCAAACTTCTTTCATGGAAAGTTCTTTTTCTGATGGCTATTTCCTCGGCTCGAAGAGTCTCGGAGTTATCTGCCTTACATTGTGTTTCTCCTTATCTGATCTTTCATTCAGATAAAGTTGTTCTGCGTACAAAACCTGGGTTTTTACCTAAGGTGGTTTCTAACAAGAATATCAATCAAGAGATTGTTGTTCCATCATTATGTCCTAATCCTTCTTCAAAGAAGGAACGTCTTTTGCATAATCTAGACGTAGTCCGTGCCTTGAAGTTTTACTTACAGGCTACTAAAGATTTTCGCCAAACATCTAACCTGTTTGTTGTTTACTCTGGACAGAGGAGAGGTCAGAAGGCCTCGGCAACATCTTTCTCTTTGGCTTCGGAGTATAATCCGTTTAGCCTATGAGACTGCTGGACAGCAGCCTCCTGAAAGAATTACAGCTCATTCTACTAGAGCTGTGGCTTCCACCTGGGCCTTTAAAAATGAGGCCTCTGTTGAACAGATTTGCAAGGCTGCAACATGGTCTTCGCTTCATACTTTTTCCAAATTTGATACTTTTGCTTCTTCGGAGGCTGTTTTTGGGAGAGAGTTTCTACAGGCAGTGGTTCCTACCGTTTAAGTTCCTGCCTTGCCCCTCCCATCATCCGTGTACTTTAGCTTTGGTATTGGTATCCCACAAGTAATGGATGATCCGTGGACTGGATACACTTAACAAGAGAAAATATAATTTATGCTTACCTGATAAATTTATTTCTCTTGTAGTGTATCCAGTCCACGGCCCGCCCTGTCCTTTTCAGGCAGGTCTAAATTTTAAACTACAGTCACCACTGCACCCTATGGTTTCTCCTTTCTCGGCTTGTTTCGGTCGAATGACTGGATATGGCAGTGAGGGGAGGAGCTATATAGCAGCTCTGCTGTGGGTGATCCTCTTGCAACTTCCTGTTGGGAAGGAGAATATCCCACAAGTAATGGATGATCCGTGGACTGGATACACTACAAGAGAAATAAATTTATCAGGTAAGCATAAATTATGTTTCTCCAACATAGGTGTGTCCGGTCCACGGCGTCATCCTTACTTGTGGGATATTCTCTTCCCCAACAGGAAATGGCAAAGAGCCCAGCAAAGCTGGTCACATGATCCCTCCCAGGCTCCGCCTACCCCAGTCATTCTCTTTGCCGTTGTACAGGCAACATCTCCACGGAGATGGCTTAGAGTTTTTTAGTGTTTAACTGTAGTTTTTATTATTCAATCAAGAGTTTGTTATTTTGAAATAGTGCTGGTATGTACTATTTACTCAGAAACAGAAAAGAGATGAAGATTTCTGTTTGTATGAGGAAAATGATTTTAGCAACCGTCACTAAAATCCATGGCTGTTCCACACAGGACTGTTGAGAGCAATTAACTTCAGTTGGGGGAACAGTGTGCAGTCTCTTGCTGCTTGAGGTATGACACATTCTAACAAGACGATGTAATGCTGGAAGCTGTCATTTTCCCTATGGGATCCGGTAAGCCATGTTTATTACGATTGTAAATAAGGGCTTCACATGGGCTTATTAAGATTGTAGACTTTTTCTGGGCTAAATCGATTCATTATTAACACATATTTAGCCTTGAGGAATCATTTTATTTGGGTATTTTGATATAATAATATCGGCAGGCACTGTTTAAGACACCTTATTCTTTAGGGGCTTTCCCAAAGCATAGGCAGAGTCTCATTTTCGCGCCGGTGTTGCGCACTTGTTTTTGAGAGGCATGGCATGCAGTCGCATGTGAGAGGAGCTCTGATACTTAGAAAAGACTTTCTGAAGGCGTCATTTGGTATCGTATTCCCCTTTGGGCTTGGTTGGGTCTCAGCAAAGCAGATACCAGGGACTGTAAAGGGGTTAAAGTTAAAAACGGCTCCGGTTCCGTTATTTTAAGGGTTAAAGCTTCCAAATTTGGTGTGCAATACTTTTAAGGCTTTAAGACACTGTGGTGAAAATTTGGTGAATTTTGAACAATTCCTTCATGTTTTTTCGCAATTGCAGTAATAAAGTGTGTTCAGTTTAAAATTTAAAGTGACAGTAACGGTTTTATTTTAAAACGTTTTTTGTACTTTGTTATCAAGTTTATGCCTGTTTAACATGTCTGAACTACCAGATAGACTGTGTTCTGAATGTGGGGAAGCCAGAATTCCTATTCATTTAAATAAATGTGATTTATGTGACAATGACAATGATGCCCAAGATGATTCCTCAAGTGAGGGGAGTAAGCATGGTACTGCATCATTCCCTCCTTCGTCTACACGAGTCTTGCCCACTCAGGAGGCCCCTAGTACATCTAGCGCGCCAATACTCCTTACTATGCAACAATTAACGGCTGTAATGGACAATTCTGTCAAAAACATTTTAGCCAAAATGAACACTTATCAGCGTAAGCGCGACTGCTCTGTTTTAGATACTGAAGAGCATGACGACGCTAATAATAATGTTTCTGAAGGGCCCCTAACCCAGTCTGATGGGGCCAGGGAGGTTTTGTCTGAGGGAGAAATTACTGATTCAGGGAACATTTCTCAACAAGCTGAACCTGATGTGATTACATTTAAATTTAAGTTGGAACATCTCCGCATTCTGCTTAAGGAGGTATTATCCACTCTGGATGATTGTGACAAGTTGGTCATCCCAGAGAAACTATGTAAAATGGACAAGTTCCTAGAGGTGCCGGGGCTCCCAGAAGCTTTTCCTATACCCAAGCGGGTGGCGGACATTGTTAATAAAGAATGGGAAAGGCCCGGTATTCCTTTCGTCCCTCCCCCCATATTTAAAAAATTGTTTCCTATGGTCGACCCCAGAAAGGACTTATGGCAGACAGTCCCCAAGGTCGAGGGAGCGGTTTCCACTTTAAACAAACGCACCACTATACCCATAGAGGATAGTTGTGCTTTCAAAGATCCTATGGATAAAAAATTAGAAGGTTTGCTTAAAAAGATGTTTGTTCAGCAGGGTTACCTTCTACAACCAATTTCATGCGTTGTCCCTGTCGCTACAGCCGCATGTTTCTGGTTCGATGAGCTGATAAAGGCGGTCGATAGTGATTCTCCTCCTTATGAGGAGATTATGGACAGAATCAATGCTCTCAAATTGGCTAATTCTTTTACCCTAGACGCCACTTTGCAATTGGCTAGATTAGCGGCTAAGAATTCTGGGTTTGCTATTGTGGCGCGCAGAGCGCTTTGGTTGAAATCTTGGTCGGCTGATGCGTCTTCCAAGAACAAGCTACTTAACATTCCTTTCAAGGGGAAAACGCTGTTTGGCCCTGACTTGAAAGAGATTATCTCTGATATCACTGGGGGTAAGGGCCACGCCCTTCCTCAGGATCGGCCTTTCAAGACAAAAAATAAACCTAATTTTCGTCCCTTTCGTAGAAACGGACCAGCCCAAAGTGCTACGTCCTCTAAGCAAGAGGGTAATACTTCTCAAGCCAAGCCAGCTTGGAGACCAATGCAAGGCTGGAACAAGGGAAAACAGGCCAAGAAACCTGCCACTGCTACCAAGACAGCATGAAATGTTGGCCCCCGATCCGGGACCGGATCTGGTGGGGGGCAGACTCTCTCTCTTCGCTCAGGCTTGGGCAAGAGATGTTCTGGATCCTTGGGCACTAGAAATAGTCTCCCAAGGTTATCTTCTGGAATTCAAGGGGCTTCCCCCAAGGGGGAGGTTCCACAGGTCTCAGTTGTCTTCAGACCACATAAAAAGACAGGCATTCTTACATTGTGTAGAAGACCTGTTAAAAATGGGAGTGATTCATCCTGTTCCATTAAGAGAACAAGGGATGGGGTTCTACTCCAATCTGTTCATAGTTCCCAAAAAAGAGGGAACGTTCAGACCAATCTTAGATCTCAAGATCCTAAACAAGTTTCTCAAGGTTCCATCGTTCAAGATGGAAACCATTCGAACTATTCTTCCTTCCATCCAGGAAGGTCAATTCATGACCACGGTGGATTTAAAGGATGCGTATCTACATATTCCTATCCACAAGGAACATCATCGGTTCCTAAGGTTCGCATTCCTGGACAAGCATTACCAGTTCGTGGCGCTTCCTTTCGGATTAGCCACTGCTCCAAGGATTTTCACAAAGGTACTAGGGTCCCTTCTAGCTGTGCTAAGACCAAGGGGCATTGCTGTAGTACCTTACTTGGACGACATTCTAATTCAAGCGTCGTCCCTTACTCAAGCAAAGGCTCACACGGACATAGTCCTGGCCTTTCTCAGATCTCACGGATGGAAAGTGAACCTGGAAAAGAGTTCTCTATCTCCGTCAACAAGGGTTCCCTTCTTGGGAACAATAATAGACTCCTTAGAAATGAGGATATTTCTGACAGAGGCCAGAAAAACAAAGCTTCTAGACTCTTGTCGGATACTTCATTCCGTTCCTCTTCCTTCCATAGCTCAGTGCATGGAAGTGATCGGGTTGATGGTAGCGGCAATGGACATAGTTCCTTTTGCACGCATTCATCTAAGACCATTACAACTGTGCATGCTCAGTCAGTGGAATGGGGACTATACAGACTTGTCTCCGAAGATACTTTTGCTTCTTCTGAGGCTATTTTTGGGAGAAAGGTTTTGCAAGCCGTGGTGCCTTCCTTTTAGGTGACCTGATTTGCTCCCTCCCTTCATCCGTGTCCTAAAGCTTTGGTATTGGTTCCCACAAGTAAGGATGACGCCGTGGACCGGACACACCTATGTTGGAGAAAACAGAATTTATGTTTACCTGATAAATTACTTTCTCCAACGGTGTGTCCGGTCCACGGCCCGCCCTGGTTTTTTTTAATCAGGTCTGATAATTTATTTTCTTTAACTACAGTCACCACGGTACCATATGGTTTCTCCTATGCTAATATTCCTCCTTAACGTCGGTCGAATGACTGGGGTAGGCGGAGCCTGGGAGGGATCATGTGACCAGCTTTGCTGGGCTCTTTGCCATTTCCTGTTGGGGAAGAGAATATCCCACAAGTAAGGATGACGCCGTGGACCGGACACACCGTTGGAGAAAGTAATTTATCAGGTAAACATAAATTCTGTTTTTTAGCAATATCTAATAGTAATGCTATCTGGTATGGAATAACAGACATACTTATTTGGTAATTCACAATGAGATGACAAGGAAGTCACAGCAATTGTTCACCACTGAGTTTCACATTCTATAACAAGCTTTGTTACTGGATGTTGGACTGCTGGTAGCAATAAACTAATGTTTCATATTAGGTTGGTATATTGGCCAGTAGTCCTGGGCAAACATTTGTTTCCTAAACCAAATGCTGAATAACGAATATGGCTGTGAGCAGTGGTATTTGGTTCTTTTTGGTGCCGGATTTATCAGTGTCAATGATCTGTTAAAGGGACAGTCTATTCCAGAATGTTTGTTTAAAAAGATAGCTAATCCCTTTATTAGCCATTCCCCGGTTTTGCATAACCAATACAGTTATATTAATATAATTTTTACGTCTGTAATTACCTTGTATCTAAGCTTCTGCATACTTCCCCCTTATTTAATTTATTTTGACTGACTTGCACTGTAGCCAATCAGTGCTGACTCCTAGGTAACTCCACATGCGTGAGCACAATGTTATCTATACGGCCTTCAAGGACGAAGACTTTGGCATATGAGCCTCAGAGGTTTAGCTTTCAACTAAGAATACTAAGCGAATAAAGCAAAATTTATGATAAAAGTACATTGGAATTTTTAAAAAAAAATTACATGCCTTATCTGAATCAGGAAAGTTTATTTTTGACTAGACTGTCCCTTTTATTATTAAGCAAGTGGAGTATAACACATTTTCGCCTATGCCTAATGGTCAGAAATCTTAATATAGACAACTATTTTAAATTGACAATGAACTTAGACCAGGTACTGAAGTTTGTTGTATTCCACACAGCTTCAGGAACACTCTTTCAAATGTCCTGAATGACCCCCCTCCTACTGTGAGGTTTTGATGTATTTAGTTTTTATAACCAGTATTTGAGTTTTCAGTGTACGTTGTGGTTGCAGCAGGAAAATACAGGTATTTCAAATAATGAAGTAAAGGAGCTATTTTGTAAGCAATTAAGAGACACTAAAGTAAAAATTAAACTTTTGTCATTCAGCTAGACCATGCCATTTTAAGCCTTTTTTTAAATTTACTTCCATTATCAGCTTTTGAACAGTCTTTTTATATAAACAGTTTGCCTGAGGCACCAGCTCCTACTGACCTTGTGCACAAGTTCATAGTATACATATCCTAGTCTGTGATTGACTGATGGCTGTCACAATATAGTGGCCGTCAAATAGGAAAAAAATAAATTTGTCTAAATAAAATCTCCTTATTTGAAAGTAAGTAGTAGTGTTGTTGAACTTGCATATACTCAAACAGGTAAAATGGATCACTGGGTACACATTTTAGACAAAAACTTCCCCAAAAGACCAGAGCATGTTTGTCATCACTACATTTAAACAGAAAATAGAGCCTTTTTTTACATTTACCTATCAAAAAAATAAAAATACACCCCCCCCCCCCCCAAAGTATTAATCTAGGCCCATTTTGGTATATTTCATGCCACCATTTCACCGCCAAATGCGATCAAATTAAAAAATGTTAAATGTTAATTTTTTCACAATTTTAGGTTTCTCACTGAAATTTACAAACAGCTTGTGCAATCATGGCACAAATTGTAAATACTTCTCTGGGATCCCCTTTGTTCAGAAATAGCACATATATGGCTTTTGACATTGCTTTTTGGTAATTAGAAGACCGCTAAATGCAGCTGCACACCACACTTGTATTATGCCCAGCAGTGAAGGGGTTTTAGCTTTAGTGTAGAGATCAGCCTCCCACCTGACACATCCCACACCCTGATCCCTCCCTGACCCTTCTCAAACAGCTCTTCCCTACTTTACTGTACAATATTCCTTTTTAATGATCTTAGTTCCCATAGACTGATGTAAAAATATATACATAGATAAGCAGGTGTGAATTTAATTGCTCTCACCAAGTTTACCAGTTAGGAAGGATAATAATTTTCAAGAAAGAATAACTTTGAGAGAAACCATTTTAAACAGGATTCAGGCTCACAAAGGGGATACCAGTTTCGGTGATTAGCTTTGTATTTGTGAATCACCTAGTTCTGGTGCTGCCCTTATCCATTCAGGTATTTGCTTCATTACAGCAAAAATATACCATTTCTTACTAAAGTATCGCTTCAGCAACCCATCTGTCTGCACCATTGTCAGCAGTGTATAATGTAGAGCCTCAACTGAATGGACAGAATAAAATCTTTATTAAATCATGCTGTAATAGAAAATGTGGATATTCCATGTCCTTTGTTTCCTCATTAAAGGGACATAAAACCCACTATTTTTTCTTACATGATTCAGATAGAACGTACAATTTTGAAAAACTTTCTAACTTGCTTCTATTAAAGTTTTTGTTTTCATGTTATCCTTTGTTGAAAATCATGAAGTTAAGTTCAGGAGTGTGCTCCTATCTGCAGCAGTTTTGCAACAATCTTATACATTAGCAAGAGCAGTAGATGGCAGCGCTATTTCATGTCATGTGCACGTTACCTATCCAGACATCTCTTCAACAAAGAATAACATGAGAATGAAGCAAATTTGATAATAGAAGTAAATTGAAAACTTTTTATAAATTGCATTCTCCGAATGAGAGAAACAAATTGGGTTTCCTATCCCTTTAATTTTATTCATTCAGTTCTCTAGGGCAGTGTTTTTCAACCAGTGTGCCGTGAGAGATCCTCAGGTGTGCCACGGCAGACTGACAACAGTGACATATTTTTTAAACTTTGCTTGTTTTTTACTCCCAGTGCAGGGGTAGTTTGTAGGAGGCATGGCATAACAGCACAATACATACAGTATGTGTTTGTGTGTATGTATGTATGTATATATATATATATATATATCTACAATGTGTGTTTTTTTTTTTTTTTTAAATTTTGGGATGGTGGTGTGCCACAGGATTTTTTAATGTAAAAAAGTGTGCCACGGCAAAAAAAAGGTTAAAAATCACTGCTCTAGGGCACCCAATGCAGTTATGTTCATATTTCCACATTGATACAAGCGACCTTAGCTTAAAGGGACAGTGAACACTTTAAGATTTGTAGATAAAATGTCTAGATATATATAATGAAACAACTTTGCTTTATATTTTCATTATTTCTTTTGCCCTCTTTTTTTTTAATGTAGTTTAGCTCTAAAAATTGATCAATTTTAAAATTCTCAGAACTTGAAATTCACCCTGCTCCAATGCATTTTATATTATATACTTGTTGTCTGTGGACCAAAGCCCAGATTGGCTCCTCCTAACGAGGCAATTGATGGGTAAAGTAGGGCTATTGAACTGCAGTATAAAAGATGTTTGTTTTAAAAACATTGACTTGACTGATATTTTGTTGAATAGCAACACAACAGACATGCCTTGTAGTTGCAAGGTTTCCTTTATTTTTAAGGGTTAGTAAAACGTTTGTTTTTATGTTATGGATCTATATCTATAACTTAGTGCTACAATATAGTTTTCATTTTAAAAACCTTTTTTTTGTAGAGTTTGGAACGTTTCCTGGTCTCAATTCTCTTGCGGTAAAGTAACATAGTAGATGGGGTTGTAAAAAGACCGAAGTCCATCGAGTTCAACATATACAAATCTAAAATATATTCAAAAAGCTCCAGTTAAAGGGACAGTCTACACCAGAATTATTATTGTTTTAAAAGATAGATAATCCATTTTATTACCCATTCCCCAATTTTGCATAACCAACAGTTATATTTATATATTGTTTACCTGTGTGATTACCTTGTATCTAAGCCTCTGCAAACTGCCCCTTTATGTCAGTTCTTTTGACAGACTTGCATTTTAGCAAATCAGTGATGGCTCCCAGGTAACTTCATGTGCATGAGCACAATGTTATCGCTATGGCACACATGAACTAATGCCCTCTAGTGTAGAAAACTGTCAAAATGCTTTCTTAAGAGGCGGCCTTCAAGGTCTAAGAAATTAGCATATGAACCTCCTAGGTTAAGCTTTCAACTAAGAATACCAAGAGAACAAAACAAAATTGGTGATAAAAGTAAAATGGAAAATGGTTTAAAATTACATTCTCTATCTGAATCATGAACTTTTATTTTGGACTAGACTGTCCCTTTTAAGCTTAAATAATCCCACTAAAAGGTGACCCATTTAATACTAGCAATCATATCCACAAATTTAGTTTATAGACAGAAATGTATCCAAACAATTTTTAAATGTATCTAGGGTATTGGCATTCACTACCTCCTTTGGTAATGAGTTCCACAATATTTATTGCTCTTACATTGAAAAAACGTTTCCGTTGCAGGAGATGAAATCTCCTTTCCTCCAACTGTAAATTGTGACCTCTGGTCACAAACAATTTTCTTGAAATAAATGGAGCTTCTGCCATCTCTGTATATGGTCCTTGAATATATTTATATAAAGTAATCATGTCACCTCTCGTGAGGTCTTACCAGGGCTTTATATAGTGACAGAATTATGCTTTCCTCCCTTGAGTCAGTGCCTCTTTTAATACATGCTAGTATCTTATTATCCTTTGTAGCTGCTGTCCTGCATTGTGCACCCATCTTTAGCTTGTTATCTATTACTACTCCCAAATCCCTTTTCTCCTGTGTTTGGCTAAGTATTGTCCCATTTAAATAATGTCTGCTTATTTTTACTTCCAAAATGTAGAACCTTGCATTTTCCCGTATTAAATCTCATTTTCCATTTACCTGCCCATACTAATTTTTGCAGGTCCCTTTGTAACGAAAGTTCATCCTGTGATGACCTAATGACCTTACTTAATTTAGTATCATCTGCAAAAATAGAGATGTTGCTATTTAATCCTTGCTCCAAGTCATTTATAAAAAATATTAAAAAGAATAGGGCCTAGTACTGATCCCTGGGCGACTCCACTGATTACCTTTGTCCATATTTGGCTATAAAAGTGATCAGTCTGGAAATCATTTAATGCATTTACTTTTTTCTAATGGATCACACCCTTAAATTAAAGGATTTTTTTGTACTTCTGAAATCATACGGCTTAGACACCTTCAAAATCCATTGTTTCCTATATGGAGCAGTATTTCCTGGTATTCACATGACCCTTTTTTTTTGTAAGTAACTTTATTTATACTAAAATAACTACATATGCTATGTTTATTCTTGCATGAGTGAGCCTGCACCCACAAATTTTAAGCAGGAGGAACTGCTTTCTTTCCCTCATCACCACTTCAGACGTGATGGAATCAATCATCCTGGGGCTCTGAGTGATTGACATCTCCTGCCTGAGAGCAGCAGTGCATAAAAGAGCTCTTGTGTAAGTTAAAATTCACCACGCGATGCAGCTTTGCAGTGGAGATTTACAGGCAGGTTCTCTGTCCTGCAATCATGATAAACTTTGCTTAAAATATATTTTTGTGTGAAAGCAAACCTGCACCTCAGTAGCTCCAAACGAGATTCTGCTGCTTAATAAGTGGAGCCCACTAAAACACTAGTTCATTGCAGATAGATTCTCTCTAGTGTCTACATAATGCTGTACATATATACCTAGAGTCAGCTTGAATATTTTGGAAGCCTTATAACATTTTTGGAGCTGGTTAAAGTGATGGTTAATTCTAGTATTTGTGAAATGCTAGTATTTACCAGTGCTATAAATAAAGAGGACTTTAAGTCCTAAAGTATTAAACTTCATGCTGAAAGTTCCTATTTGCAGCGAGTTTATGCTGAGCTGAGTGCCTCTTGCTGCCCTCAGCAAAACACAATTTTTTTTCAATGAGCCGACATTTCCACCTCTTAGCCAATAGGTTGTTAGCCATCTGGCAAAATGTCAAGGGCTAAGAGGTGAAAACCCCATCTCATTGAGGAAATGGTGTTTTGCCATAGGCAGCCTGAACTGCTCTGCATAAACTCGCTGCAAATAAAGGAACTTTCAGCATGAAGTTTTTTTTTTATATTACATGACTGAAGGTCCCCTTTTATTTATAGCACTGGTAAATCCTAGTGTTAAACGCTAGGATTTACCATCACTATAAATATTTCCGCCGACTGATAATAGTCCAGCCACGAGATCGATAGATTATTTCCCAGACATAGAATTGCAAGACGTGCGGGCTGGGACCCATGGTTAGGTTCCCTTGGCTGAACTCGGAACATGCTTCGGCATTCTGTCTGTCAGACAGAATGCTGTCGGCGAAATGTCCGTCTGCATTTTGTCAGAGCACCAATATTTCATGTATGTATAATCTATTATATTCAATATTTAAAGCCAAAAATAGCATTGTAGAAATAACCTTTTAGTCTTTATAAACATTTTATGGATTCCTTTAATAAAAAGACATTCATATCTGGTTGTCTTGCAATGTTTTCTGAATGGGGCACTAAATAATTTGGAGTTTTAATCTAAAATATATAATTCAATTTAATACAGTGAACTCACTGTGACAGCCTTTTTTTAATTTTTTTATTATTTCACCCTGATCACCTGAAACTGCAGTAACAGACGTAACCGAGAGGCTCAACATTATTTGGGCTAATATGATTTAAATATATATATATTACCAGTTGTGCATAGTGTGTGTTTATATTTTTAAGAACATGGCTTGGCCAAAACTGTCCCATATGAATGTGTACGTCCATGAATGTATTTACTGATTAAAGTTAGCTTTATGCTTGCTTAAATGTTCTGTGGTTCATGTTATATCAAAATCTCCTGTACCTCCTTATACATTTAACTCATTGTTAAAGTATTTAATGTGTTCAAACCTTATTCTCTGTTTTAACACTTACAATGATACCATTATGTTTTCCTTCATGATTTCACTTCTTGTTCTTTAAGTTTGTGGCACCAGAGCAGAGTACAACGCCAACAGAAGATGGAAGGTTTCGGCAAAAATCCAGTACATGCTGGCAAGCACATAGACGGGTTAATGACTGGGTTGGTGCAGGAGACAAGGTAACCCCCCCCCCCTCCTTTGTTCTCCCTTTATATATATATACACACCTATCAGGGCACGAGACCACTCGGGTCTAGATCCCTTACTTAGCATGAACTGTGATGCTAGCTTTAGACCAATAGGTGCTACAAGTAGAGCTTTAGCAGAGATAACACCGGAAAGGCTTTGTATGGTGGCACAAGCCAGTTAGTGGTAGGTTAGTGACCTCTTATACCAGTGATGAAGAATCATTTTTTTTTTTATAAAGAAAAGCTACAAAGGTATAACCTAAATTTGGCAAAAGACAAGTGTATTTAAGCAAAGAATATTTGCAGTTTGGCAAAATACACTGAATAAAATATATAATAAATAGGACCTATTTAAATAAGGTTTAATTAGTAGTAATTTCTCCAACATAGGTGTGTCCGGTCCACGGCGTCATCCTTACTTGTGGGATATTCTCTTCCCCAACAGGAAATGGCAAAGAGCCCAGCAAAGCTGGTCACATGATCCCTCCTAGGCTCCGCCTACCCCAGTCATTCTCTTTGCCGTTGTACAGGCAACATCTCCACGGAGATGGCTTAGAGTTTTTTAGTGTTTAACTGTAGTTTTTATTATTCAATCAAGAGTTTGTTATTTTGAAATAGTGCTGGTATGTACTATTTACTCAGAAACAGAAAAGAGATGAAGATTTCTGTTTGTATGAGGAAAATGATTTTAGCAACCGTAACTAAAATCCATGGCTGTTCCACACAGGACTGTTGAGAGCAATTAACTTCAGTTGGGGGAACAGTGTGCAGTCTCTTGCTGCTTGAGGTATGACACATTCTAACAAGACGATGTAATGCTGGAAGCTGTCATTTTCCCTATGGGATCCGGTAAGCCATGTTTATTACGATCGTAAATAAGGGCTTCACAAGGGCTTATTAAGACTGTAGACTTTTTCTGGGCTAAATCGATTCATTATTAACACATATTTAGCCTTGAGGAATCATTTTATCTGGGTATTTTGATATAATAATATCGGCAGGCACTGTATTAGACACCTTATTCCTTAGGGGCTTTCCCAAAGCATAAGCAGAGCCTCATTTTCGCGCCGGTGTGGCGCACTTGTTTTTGAGAGGCATGGCATGCAGTCGCATGTGAGAGGAGCTCTGATACTTAGAAAAGACTTTCTGAAGGCGTCATTTGGTATCGTATTCCCCTTTGGGCTTGGTTGGGTCTCAGCAAAGCAGATACCAGGGACTGTAAAGGGGTTAAAGTTTAAAACGGCTCCGGTTCCGTTATTTTAAGGGTTAAAGCTTCCAAATTTGGTGTGCAATACTTTTAAGGCTTTAAGACACTGTGGTGAAAATTTGATAAATTTTGAACAATTCCTTCATGTTTTTTCGCAATTGCAGTAATAAAGTGTGTTCAGTTTAAAATTTAAAGTGACAGTAACGGTTTTATTTTAAAACGTTTTTGTACTTTGTTATCAAGTTTATGCCTGTTTAACATGTCTGAACTACCAGATAGACTGTGTTCTGAATGTGGGGAAGCCAGAATTCCTATTCATTTAAATAAATGTGATTTATGTGATAATGACAATGATGCCCAAGATGATTCCTCAAGTGAGGGGAGTAAGCATGGTACTGCATCATTCCCTCCTTCGTCTACACGAGTCTTGCCCACTCAGGAGGCCCCTAGTACATCTAGCGCGCCAATACTCCTTACTATGCAACAATTAACGGCTGTAATGGATAATTCTGTCAAAAACATTTTAGCCAAGTTAAACACTTGTCAGCGTAAGCGCGGCTGCTCTGTTTTAGATACTGAAGAGCATGACGACGCTGATATTAATATCTCTGAAGGGCCCCTAACCCAGTCTGATGGGGCCAGGGAGGTTTTGTCTGAGGGAGAAATTACTGATTCAGGGAACATTTCTCAACAGGCTGAACCTGATGTGATTGCATTTAAATTTAAGTTGGAACATCTCCGCATTCTGCTTAAGGAGGTATTATCCACTCTGGATGATTGTGACAAGTTGGTCATCCCAGAGAAACTATGTAAAATGGACAAGTTCCTAGAGGTGCCGGGGCTCCCAGAAGCTTTTCCTATACCCAAGCGGGTGGCGGACATTGTTAATAAAGAATGGGAGAGGCCAGGTATTCCTTTCGTCCCTCCCCCCATATTTAAAAAATTGTTTCCTATGGTCGACCCCAGAAAGGACTTATGGCAGACAGTCCCCAAGGTCGAGGGAGCGGTTTCCACTTTAAACAAACGCACCACTATACCCATAGAGGATAGTTGTGCTTTCAAAGATCCTATGGATAAAAAATTAGAAGGTTTGCTTAAAAAGATGTTTGTTCAGCAGGGTTACCTTCTACAACCAATTTCATGCATTGTCCCTGTCGCTACAGCCGCATGTTTCTGGTTCGATGAGCTGATAAAGGCGGTCGATAGTGATTCTCCTCCTTATGAGGAGATTATGGACAGAATCAATGCTCTCAAATTGGCTAATTCTTTCACCCTCGACGCCACTTTGCAATTGGCTAGGTTAGCGGCTAAGAATTCTGGGTTTGCTATTGTGGCGCGCAGAGCGCTTTGGTTGAAATCTTGGTCGGCTGATGCGTCTTCCAAGAACAAGCTACTTAACATTCCTTTCAAGGGGAAAACGCTGTTTGGCCCTGACTTGAAAGAGATTATCTCTGATATCACTGGGGGTAAGGGCCACGCCCTTCCTCAGGATCGGCCTTTCAAGGCAAAAAATAAACCTAATTTTCGTCCCTTTCGTAGAAACGGACCAGCCCAAGGTGCTACGTCCTCTAAGCAAGAGGGTAATACTTCTCAAGCCAAGCCAGCTTGGAGACCAATGCAAGGCTGGAACAAAGGAAAGCAGGCCAAGAAACCTGCCACTGCTACCAAGACTGCATGAAATGTTGGCCCCCGATCCGGGACCGGATCTGGTGGGGGGCAGACTCTCTCTCTTCGCTCAGGCTTGGGCAAGAGATGTTCTGGATCCTTGGGCGCTAGAAATAGTCTCCCAAGGTTATCTTCTGGAATTCAAGGGACTTCCCCCAAGGGGGAGGTTCCACAGGTCTCAGTTGTCTTCAGACCACATAAAAAGACAGGCATTCTTACATTGTGTAGAAGACCTGTTAAAAATGGGAGTGATTCATCCTGTTCCATTAAGAGAACAAGGGATGGGGTTCTACTCCAATCTGTTCATAGTTCCCAAAAAAGAGGGAACGTTCAGACCAATCTTAGATCTCAAGATCTTAAACAAGTTTCTCAAGGTTCCATCGTTCAAGATGGAAACCATTCGAACTATTCTTCCTTCCATCCAGGAAGGTCAATTCATGACCACGGTGGATTTAAAGGATGCGTATCTACATATTCCTATCCACAAGGAACATCATCGGTTCCTAAGGTTCGCATTCCTGGACAAGCATTACCAGTTCGTGGCGCTTCCTTTCGGATTAGCCACTGCTCCAAGGATTTTCACAAAGGTACTAGGGTCCCTTCTAGCTGTGCTAAGACCAAGGGGCATTGCTGTAGTACCTTACTTGGACGACATTTTGATTCAAGCGTCGTCCCTTCCTCAAGCAAAGGCTCACGGACATCGTCCTGGCCTTTCTCAGATCTCACGGATGGAAAGTGAACGTGGAAAAGAGTTCTCTATCCCCGTCAACAAGGGTTCCCTTCTTGGGAACAATTATAGACTCCTTAGAAATGAGGATTTTTCTAACAGAGGCCAGAAAAACAAAACTTCTAGACTCGTGTCGGATACTTCATTCCGTTCCTCTTCCTTCCATAGCTCAGTGCATGGAAGTGATCGGGTTGATGGTAGCGGCAATGGACATAGTTCCTTTTGCGCGCATTCATCTAAGACCATTACAACTGTGCATGCTCAGTCAGTGGAATGGGGACTATACAGACTTGTCTCCGAAGATACAAGTAAATCAGAGGACCAGAGACTCACTCCGTTGGTGGCTGTCCCTGGACAACCTGTCACAAGGGATGACATTCCGCAGACCAGAGTGGGTCATTGTCACGACCGACGCCAGTCTGATGGGCTGGGGCGCGGTCTGGGGATCCCTGAAAGCTCAGGGTCTTTGGTCTCGGGAAGAATCTCTTCTACCGATAAATATTCTGGAACTGAGAGCGATATTCAATGCTCTCAAGGCTTGGCCTCAGCTAGCGAGGGCCAAGTTCATACGGTTTCAATCAGACAACATGACAACTGTTGCGTACATCAACCATCAGGGGGGAACAAGGAGTTCCCTAGCGATGGAAGAAGTGACCAAAATCATTCTATGGGCGGAGTCTCACTCCTGCCACCTGTCTGCTATCCACATCCCAGGAGTGGAAAATTGGGAAGCGGATTTTCTGAGTCGTCAGACATTGCATCCGGGGGAGTGGGAACTCCATCCGGAAATCTTTGCCCAAGTCACTCAGCTGTGGGGCATTCCAGACATGGATCTGATGGCCTCTCGTCAGAACTTCAAAGTTCCTTGCTACGGGTCCAGATCCAGGGATCCCAAGGCGGCTCTAGTGGATGCACTAGTAGCACCTTGGACCTTCAAACTAGCTTATGTGTTCCCGCCCTTTCCTCTCATCCCCAGGCTGGTAGCCAGGATCAATCAGGAGAGGGCGTCGGTGATCTTGATAGCTCCTGCGTGGCCACGCAGGACTTGGTATGCAGATCTGGTGAATATGTCATCGGCTCCACCTTGGAAGCTACCTTTGAGACGAGACCTTCTTGTTCAGGGTCCGTTCGAACATCCGAATCTGGTTTCACTCCAGCTGACTGCTTGGAGATTGAACGCTTGATTTTATCGAAGCGAGGGTTCTCAGATTCTGTTATCGATACTCTTGTTCAGGCCAGAAAGCCTGTAACTAGAAAGATTTACCACAAAATTTGGAAAAAATATATCTGTTGGTGTGAATCTAAAGGATTCCCTTGGGACAAGGTTAAGATTCCTAGGATCCTATCCTTCCTTCAAGAAGGATTGGAAAAAGGATTATCTGCAAGTTCCCTGAAGGGACAGATTTCTGCCTTGTCGGTGTTACTTCACAAAAAACTGGCTGCTGTGCCAGATGTTCAAGCTTTTGTTCAGGCTCTGGTTAGAATTAAGCCTGTTTACAAACCTTTGACTCCTCCTTGGAGTCTCAATTTAGTTCTTTCAGTTCTTCAGGGGGTTCCGTTTGAACCCTTGCATTCCGTTGATATTAAATTATTATCTTGGAAAGTTTTGTTTTTAGTTGCAATTTCTTCTGCCAGAAGAGTTTCAGAATTATCTGCTCTGCAGTGTTCTCCTCCTTATCTGGTGTTCCATGCAGATAAGGTGGTTTTACGTACTAAACCTGGTTTTCTTCCAAAAGTTGTTTCTAACAAAAACATTAACCAGGAGATTATCGTACCTTCTCTGTGTCCGAAACCAGTTTCAAAGAAGGAACGTTTGTTGCACAATTTGGATGTTGTTCGCGCTCTAAAATTCTATTTAGATGCTACAAAGGATTTTAGACAAACATCTTCCTTGTTTGTTGTTTATTCCGGTAAAAGGAGAGGTCAAAAAGCAACTTCTACCTCTCTCTCTTTTTGGATTAAAAGCATCATCAGATTGGCTTACGAGACTGCCGGACGGCAGCCTCCCGAAAGAATCACAGCTCATTCCACTACGGCTGTGGCTTCCACATGGGCCTTCAAGAACGAGGCTTCTGTTGATCAGATATGTAGGGCAGCGACTTGGTCTTCACTGCACACTTTTACCAAATTTTACAAGTTTGATACTTTTGCTTCTTCTGAGGCTATTTTTGGGAGAAAGGTTTTGCAAGCCGTGGTGCCTTCCATTTAGGTGACCTGATTTGCTCCCTCCCTTCATCCGTGTCCTAAAGCTTTGGTATTGGTTCCCACAAGTAAGGATGACGCCGTGGACCGGACACACCTATGTTGGAGAAAACAGAATTTATGTTTACCTGATAAATTACTTTCTCCAACGGTGTGTCCGGTCCACGGCCCGCCCTGGTTTTTTAATCAGGTCTGATAATTTATTTTCTTTAACTACAGTCACCACGGTACCATATGGTTTCTCCTATGCAAATATTCCTCCTTAACGTCGGTCGAATGACTGGGGTAGGCGGAGCCTAGGAGGGATCATGTGACCAGCTTTGCTGGGCTCTTTGCCATTTCCTGTTGGGGAAGAGAATATCCCACAAGTAAGGATGACGCCGTGGACCGGACACACCGTTGGAGAAAGTAATTTATCAGGTAAACATAAATTCTGTTTTTTATATATTAATTACAATTAATAGCCATATTAATTTAAGTCCGTATTGGTAAAGTTTATGTGCAACATGCTGGCCAGCGGATAGTTGTAAATTGATCGGAAAAAAAATAATCAGTCTTAAGAAATTTAGGATTAAAATACAAAGCATCAATATAATGGAAATTTTGAAAAACAGTACCTCCTCTCCCCAGAATCCCAAGCAAGCAGTATGGTTCTGAACACATGACTGTTTAGTGTTCAATCACTCAAGTGCTCTATGTGGGATTGTAGTATGGAGATTCAGACGTACTTAGATAGGCAACAGTTAAATCACCTTTGATTTATAGATGTGTGCATTTGGATCCTTTGTGAGGATCAAAATGTGGAAGGAGCTGCTCGTTTCTTTTGGATATTTTTGTAGCCTGATTCCTGTAAAAGATCCCACTCTAAGATCTGTGCAAATCTAGATCTTAGAGTGGGGATCTTTTACAGGAACAAATCCGGCTACGAAAATATCCTAAAGCAATAAGGATTCCCCACTATGGGCCAGATTACAAATGTAGTGCTAATTAACGCTGCCGCTTGAGCGTTAATTTCACTAGAAGTAATCTTTTCCTTCTTAATATAGGGAGAGTCCACAGCTGCATATGTTACTTATGGGAAATACAGAACCTGGCCACCAGGAGGAGGCAGACACCCCAGCCAAAGGCTTAAATACCTCCCCCACTCCCCTCATCCCTCAGTCATTCTTTGCCTTTCGTCACAGGAGGTTGGCAGAGAAGTGTCAGAAGATTTGGGAGTAGTTCCTTGGGAAGGGTACCTGCCCTTCGAGATGGGACTGCAGTTTTAAGTAGTCTTGTCAGCCTCTCAGTGAGAGCATTGATTAAAGTTAGTCTGGAGATGCAGGTAGTCTTTCTTCGAAACATCCAGACTCATATTAACAGCTCCTTAAGCAATCGGCGTTGACGAGTTTCGCTGCCTGCTTTCTTCACTCAAGTCCATGTCAGAAGCGCTGATACCATCTGTCAAACTTGAAGGACAGTGTTACTGTTCCTCGGCATAGATTCCGGTAAGATCGTTTTATTTTTTTTACACGCGTTAACAATAGAAGACAGGGTCACAGTGGGACTCCTTTATCTTTATTTAATCAAGGGTTAATATCTCCTGAGGGGGATTATTGAACAGTTTTTTTTTTTTTTTTAAATCATATTTATGTGATTTCGACTGCTTATGTGTAAGACGTTTGGGCTCATAGGCTGATACGGAACGTACAGATTGTTTTTCATTTTGAGAGCTGCACGCTTTTTCCTTAGCAGGGGTGGTCCTACATGGTGCACCATGTGACCAGGTGTGGTCACGTTTTATTTGTTCCCCCCCATTTCCGATTCCTGACAGTTTCTGCGGAGAGAAGCAACTTCTCTATCTGTCTGGGTCATAGGAGATGGTGAGTGCCCCAGCCATTGGGGGGTAGAAGGTGCCAGCTGTTCTTTCTATAATTTTAAATTAGGCGAATTATGGAGGATTCTGCTTTTTTAGAGGGGGATCTCTCTGATACAGAATTTGATACCTGCGTATATTGTGAGGTAGCCCAGCCCTCTCAATTATGTTCCGTATATCGCAATAGGGAGTTCTCATCAACCAATGTTTAGTTGTTAGAGACCACTGAGCCGTCTGCCTCTGAGGATTCCTCTTCCCGTGAGGTGTGTTCCCTAGAATCTTCTGTTCTTACACATGTAGTTTCCCCGAGTACCACTGCTCCTTCGGCTGAAGGGGGTTTTTTTACACCAGAGGTTACTACGCAGTTCCGCATGGCCACCTCTACGGCCTTAGCGATTTTACCTCTCCCTACTTTGTGCAAGCGAAGGGTTAATCCATGCACTCCTGCTCAGGGACCGTCGTGTAAAATGACGATTGTATCTGATCAGTCATCTGGGGATGTGGTTCCCTCTGAGGCTTCAGAGGTAGGAACTCCAGGGTCGCAGTTTGCTGAGTTGATTCCTCCGACTGACGAAGATTTAGCATTTAGATTTAGAATGGCACACCTGCGTTTACTTCTGAGAGAGGTTTTGGCGATGCTAGAGGCGCCCAGTACTGATCACTCAGTTGATTCTCAGTCCTCTAAATCGGATAGCTTGACTAGACGAGTGGAGAGGGATGGAGATCCTATTCCTTATCGTCGAGATATAATTTTATTTGTTATTTGGAATCCCAGTTCTGAGCTCTATGGGGGGGGGGGGGTTGTGTCGTATGACAGGCTGGACCTGTTTTTGTTTGCACACTCCTTTGGCTATCACTTTTTGTGCTTGCCGATTTTCTTTTGCTATTCTTTTTCAGATAGTTTTTTTGGTTTTAGAGCTCTGGGTTGTTGTGGAACATCCTTTTAGGAAGAAGTTTCGACAGTTTTTTTTTTTTTTGTATTAATGACTGATGGTTGCGATAGTTGGAGACTTCCGGTAGAAGCTTCTTAGGTCTCTGTTCGGGGTGATGTTTCCCTCAATAATTTCGAGACAACATTTAAGCCTCAGAGCTTATTTTTCTTTTTTGGATTCTCAGTTTTTTCTATCGTTGCTGGAACTTAAGAATTTTCTGTTTAGCCCTTGGGTCTTCCGGCATATATGTCGTATCCTAATTGTCAGGCAGGACCTGATTTGGGTACTAGTTAAGTCTGCTCTTTCTTTCTGCGAGAGAAAGTGTTATTTCTAGCTGTTCCGGTCCAGACATAGCAGGTCCATCTATCCTAGATGACAGGCAGGACCTGTTTTAGGTACTATCTTGGGTGGGTGCTTGATGCTGGATCATATTGGAACCAGGGGTCCCAGAGAGACCGGAGCTAGGCTTCACATTCTGTTCTGGGCAAGTTGTTTCCTCTCTTGAGTTTGCCTTTTGGCAGAGAGAGGGAAGTTTCAGGTGACTTTTGAGTCCTTGTCCCAGTGCCCATCGCACGGTGAGATCACTTTCATTCCACGGTTGGGGAATGGACATTTTAAGGGCAGGGACCTCCCGTCCTATTTGGATCTTATGATTCTTAATCAGAGCTTATTAGATCTACTTCTTGAGGGAGTATATAAAGGTTTTCTCTACCTTTTGTTCAGGAAGAAGATATCTTTCCTTTTTTCATCCTTTTGAATAAATCTGGTTCTTGGGACCGTATCTTCCAGGAAACCCTATTCTGATCCCAGGTTTTTTTTTTTCTGGGATCGGGGGATTAATGTGGCATTATCCTTCCAGTTTTTTATAGTAGTTCCCAGGTCTTGGTGGTTCTGGTTTTCTTACCATCTTCTGCTAGTAGACTTTTAGAGATTTTCTCTTGTTTTTTTTGATCCTCAGAGTTGGATCTAGACCTGAGTTTTCTGGTGTAGGCACCAGGGTGGACCATTGGATGCTGATTTGGTCTTACAGACAGGAAGATTTTTCTTCAGATCTGCGCAGTTAGTTTTCCACATTGGGTTATGCCTTCAAGTCCCCCTTCTGGCCTTCATTGGCCCGGTGGTGGAGGGTGACGTATTCAGCCGAAGGCAAGACTTCGGCCTGGCATTGATAATTCCGTCTTAGCTGACCTACATGGAATTCTGGGTGGGGAACTTGATTTCCAGGGTCTTGTAAGTTCTCCCTGTCCTGTGGGACCTTTTCTTTTAGCTCTCCCAGGGTCGTTTTTTACTTTGTCACTTCCCTGTCAATGGGAACAGAGTGTCTTATGGAGGTCCGTGGATCAGGAGTTTCCTTCCGATTTATTCCTAAAGTTCCTCAGTTGAGCATTCTGCTCTGAGGATTTGGTCTTTTGGGTTCGTAACATTTGGGACCTCTTAGTGGGTATATCCTTTTCTGTGAGAGTGTTCCTCCTAAGTAGACGTAAGGGTTTCGAGTTTTGTGGTGGGCGGTGACCCACCATGGATCATTGTTGGCGGTCCACTCTATGGACGGCTCTTCTGGAACGGATGTTCACTGCAATCCTTTAATCTGACTATCCGAAGGGTTTTGCATGTTTTGTATCTGAATGGGGAGTCCGATCGAGATTCTCAGAGCGTCCGTACCTATCCCAGGGTCGTGGTCAGGGATCTTCAGTCAGAGCTAATGGATCCTTAACTGGACTTGGAAGGCCTATTTTAACCTTCTCTTATCGGCCTTGTCTCTCTTGGTCGAGAATGATCCGATCCTAGCAGAAGTCAGTGTGACAGATTGCTCCGTTGATGCCCGCGAGTCCGTATCGCGGTTTAGGGGCTTCATAGCCATGGGCAGTACCTTGTTGCAGGGATCTTCTGGGTCAAGGTTCCTTGCGTCATGGAATGTTTTCTCTGAGGCAGATTGCGAGAAGTCGCTTGGTCTTAGCCGAGAGAGAATTTTTTTTTTAAAAGGGTTACGATTTTTTCCTTCAACTCTATAGCTGATACCTCGTTGTCTCATAGGTGTGGAGGTCCACGCTTTGTCATGTGGAGATAGATCGTCTTGGCTCTCTGAGTTACAGGTCCCCCCCCCCCCCCCCCCCCCCCCCCCCCTTATTTTCATCCAGGATGATCTGGAGAAAAGAGACTGCCTAGCTAGTTTTTCTTGTTAGAGCATTCTTGGTTTGGGACATCTAGCTGTACTAGTCTGAGGGTTTGTTTAGCTGCCTTGCTAGCGGAGGGTTGCAGGTTGAATCCGGCTGCAGTTCCTTGCCCCTGGATTGTGTGCTTGCATGCCGTTTTTAAGATACCTTGTTTGTCCTGCTGCTCTAGAGGTTCATTGAACTTCGCAGAGTGAAGTTCCTTTTGCTAGGGCACTGACTGCGGTCAGGCCGGTGAGTTCATTCTACTGCTCCTTCTTGGAGTTTAGACTTTATTTTTAGGGAGTTGCATCAGGTTACTTTTGTACCTGTGCAGGTGGTGGTCTTTGATTTTTTTCTTCAATGATCCCTTCTGTCTGTAGATTGTTTTCTACATACTATAATCTCGACGTTGCACTCTTGCAATACTCCTTAAAGGGGTTTCATTTATAATAAGGCTGTGTTACAAGATTTTTTTTTTTTTTTTCTCCCTAAGAAGAGTTGTTTTCCATGTAATTTTCTTCCTTTAAATGGGAAAGGACTTTTTCCCCTTTCGGGGAATCATACCTTGATGTTTCCCTGCAGTTTACATTAGAATAGACAGTTTCTGTTGTATATTCGTATCTGGGAAGTGCAAGGGTTTGGGGACTTAGTCATCTTCCTTATTGTTAGTGGAGGAGTGTTTTTCTGCTTGCTTAGGAGACAGCGGGACACTAGCCTCCTCAGGGGTTTATGGCTCAGTTTGAGAGCAGTGACGTCCTCTTGGGTCTCGGGCATGAGATCTCCTATAGTTCTGATTGCTGGGCAGCTGCTTGGTCCTCCCAGCATTCTTTTTTCCTTTTTGCTTCTGTTGAAGCAGCCTTCGGGATTTTGGGTTGTTGTAGGCTGTAGTGCCCTCAGATTTAGGCCGCCTTTTTAGCTTACGCTCCAGTTCGCATTCAGTGACCTGTAGCTTGGGTATAATTTCCCATAAGTAATGAATGCAGCTGTTGACTCTCCCTGTATTAAGAAGGAAAACCTAAATTATGCTTACCAGATAATTTCCTTTACTTCTGTACAGGGAGAGTCCACAGCTTCCGCCCGCTTTCTCCGATGGACGGCGCTAAATTTCATTTGTTTCTTCTGCCACCTGTTTTACCCTAATATATCTCCTACTGTTCCTTGTTCCCTCGGCAGAATGACTGGGGAATGAGGGAAGTGGGGGAGGTATTTAAGCCTTTGGCTGGGGTGTCTTTGCCTCCTCTTGGTGGCCAGGTTCTGTAATTCCCATAAGTAATGAATGCAGCAGTGGACGCTCCCTGTACAAAAGGAAAGGACATTATCTGGTAAGCATAATTTGTTTTTGCATGAGTCTGGTTGGCTTGTATTAGGAGTTGAAAGTAAACGGTTTTCGCTCACGCACTAACCGGATGAGTTCAAAATGCCGAACTTATATTTTCTCCAACATAGGTGTGTCCGGTCCACGGCGTCATCCTTACTTGTGGGATATTCTCTTCCCCAACAGGAAATGGCAAAGAGCCCAGCAAAGCTGGTCACATGATCCCTCCTAGGCTCCGCCTACCCCAGTCATTCTCTTTGCCGTTGTACAGGCAACATCTCCACGGAGATGGCTTAGAGTTTTTTAGTGTTTAACTGTAGTTTTTCATTATTCAATCAAGAGTTTGTTATTTTCAAATAGTGCTGGTACGTACTATTTACTCAGAAACAGAAAAGAGATGAAGAATTCTGTTTGTATGAGGAAAATGATTTTAGCAACCGTAACTAAAATCCATGGCTGTTCCACACAGGACTGTTGAGAGCAATTAACTTCAGTTGGGGGAACAGTTTGCAGTCCCTTGCTGCTTGAGGTATGACACATTCTAACAAGACGATGTAATGCTGGAAGCTGTCATTTTCCCTATGGGATCCGGTAAGCCATGTTTATTACGATTGTAAATAAGGGCTTCACAAGGGCTTATTTAAACTGTAGACTTTTTCTGGGCTAAATCGATTGATTATTAACACATATTTAGCCTTGAGGAATCATTTTATCTGGGTATTTTGATATAATAATATCGGCAGGCACTGTTTTAGACACCTTATTCTTTAGGGGCTTTCCCAAAGCATAGGCAGAGTCTCATTTTCGCGCCGGTGTTGCGCACTTGTTTTTGAGAGGCATGGCATGCAGTCGCATGTGAGAGGAGCTCTGATACTTATAAAAGACTTCTGAAGGCGTCATTTGGTATCGTATTCCCCTTTGGGTTTGGTTGGGTCTCAGCAAAGCAGATACCAGGGACTGTAAAGGGGTTTAAAGCTTAAAACGGCTCCGGTTCCGTTATTTTAAGGGTTAAAGCTTCCAAAATTGGTGTGCAATATTTTCAAGGCTTTAAGACGCTGTGGTGAAAATTTGGTGAATTTTGAACAATTCCTTCATGTTTTTTCGCAATTGCAGTAATAAAGTGTGTTCAGTTTAAAATTTAAAGTGACAGTAACGGTTTTATTTTAAAACGTTTTTGTACTTTGTTATCAAGTTTATGCCTGTTTAACATGTCTGAACTACCAGATAGACTGTGTTCTGAATGTGGGGAAGCCAGAATTCCTATTCATTTAAATAAATGTGATTTATGTGATAATGACAATGATGCCCAAGATGATTCCTCAAGTGAGGGGAGTAAGCATGGTACTGCATCATTCCCTCCTTCGTCTACACGAGTCTTGCCCACTCAGGAGGCCCCTAGTACATCTAGCGCGCCAATACTCCTTACTATGCAACAATTAACGGCTGTAATGGATAATTCTGTCAAAAACATTTTAGCCAAAATTAACCCTTGTCAGCGTAAGCGTGGCTGCTCTGTTTTAGTTACTGAAGAGCATGACGACGCTGATATTAATATCTCTGAAGGGCCCCTAACCCAATCTGAGGGGGCCAGGGAGGTTTTGTCTGAGGGAGAAATTACTGATTTAGGGAACATTTCTCAGCAGGCTGAATCTGATGTGATTACATTTAAATTTAAATTGGAACATCTCCGCATTTTGCTTAAGGAGGTATTATCCACTCTGGATGATTGTGAAAATTTAGTCATCCCAGAGAAACTATGTAAAATGGACAAGTTCCTAGAGGTGCCGGGGCTCCCAGAAGCTTTTCCTATACCCAAGCGGGTGGCGGACATTGTTAATAAAGAATGGGAAAGGCCCGGTATTCCTTTCGTCCCTCCCCCCATATTTAAAAAATTGTTTCCTATGGTCGACCCCAGAAAGGACTTATGGCAGTCAGTCCCCAAGGTCGAGGGATCGGTTTCTACTTTAAACAAACGCACCACTATTCCCATAGAGGATAGTTGTGCTTTCAAAGATCCTATGGATAAAAAATTAGAAGGTTTGCTTAAAAAGATGTTTGTTCAGCAGGGTTACCTTCTACAACCCATTTCATGCATTGTCCCTGTCACTACTGCCGCATATTTCTGGTTTGATGAACTGCTTAAGGTGCTCGATAGTGACTCTCCTCCTTATGAGGAGATTATGGACAGAATCAATGCTCTCAAATTGGCTAATTCTTTCACTCTAGACGCCTCTTTGCAATTGGCTAAGTTAGCGGCTAAGAACTCTGGGTTTGCTATTGTGGCGCGCAGAGCGCTTTGGTTGAAATCTTGGTCGGCTGATGCGTCTTCCAAGAACAAGCTACTAAACATTCCTTTCAAGGGGAAAACGCTGTTTGGTCCTGACTTGAAAGAGATTATCTCTGATATCACTGGGGGTAAGGGCCACGCCCTTCCTCAGGATCGGCCCTTCAAGGCAAAAAATAGACCTAATTTTCGTCCCTTTCGTAAAAACGGACCAGCCCAAGGTGCTACGTCCTCTAAGCAAGAGGGTAATACTTCTCAGGCCAAGCCAGCTTGGAGACCAATGCAAGGCTGGAACAAGGGAAAGCAGGCCAAGAAACCTGCCACTGCTACCAAGACAGCATGAAATATTGGCCCCCGATCCGGGACCGGATCTGGTGGGGGGCAGACTCTCTCTCTTCGCTCAGGCTTGGGCAAGAGATGTTCTGGATCCTTGGGCGCTAGAAATAGTCTCCCAGGGTTATCTTCTGGAATTCAAGGGACTTCCCCCAAGGGGGAGGTTCCACAGGTCGCAGTTGTCTTCAGACCACATAAAAAGACAGGCGTTCTTACATTGTGTAGAAGACCTGTTAAAAATGGGAGTGATTCATCCTGTTCCATTAAGAGAACAAGGGATGGGGTTCTACTCCAATCTGTTCATAGTTCCCAAAAAAGAGGGAACGTTCAGACCAATCCTAGATCTCAAGATCTTAAACAAATTTCTCAAGGTCCCATCGTTCAAGATGGAAACCATTCGAACTATCCTTCCTTCCATCCAGGAAGGTCAATTCATGACCACGGTGGATTTAAAGGATGCGTATCTACATATTCCTATCCACAAGGAACATCATCGGTTCCTAAGGTTTGCATTCCTGGACAAACATTACCAGTTCGTGGCGCTTCCTTTCGGATTAGCCACTGCTCCAAGGATTTTCACAAAGGTACTAGGGTCCCTTCTAGCGGTGCTAAGACCAAGGGGCATTGCAGTAGTACCTTACCTGGACGACATTCTGATTCAAGCGTCGTCCCTTCCTCAAGCAAAGGCTCACACGGACATTGTCCTGGCCTTTCTCAGATCTCACGGCTGGAAAGTGAACGTGGAAAAGAGTTCTCTATCCCCGTCAACAAGGGTTCCCTTCTTGGGAACAATTATAGACTCCTTAGAAATGAGGATCTTTCTAACAGAGGCCAGAAAAACAAAGCTTCTGGACTCTTGTCGGATACTTCATTCCGTTCCTCTTCCTTCCATAGCTCAGTGCATGGAAGTGATCGGGTTGATGGTGGCGGCGATGGACATAGTTCCTTTTGCGCGCATTCATCTAAGACCATTACAACTGTGCATGCTCAGTCAGTGGAATGGGGACTATACAGACTTGTCTCCGAAGATACAAGTAAATCAGAGAACCAGAGACTCACTCCGTTGGTGGCTGTCCCTGGACAATCTGTCTCAAGGGATGATGTTCCACAGACCAGAGTGGGTCATTGTCACGACCGACGCCAGTCTGATAGGCTGGGGCGCGGTCTGGGGATCCCTGAAAGCTCAGGGTCTTTGGTCTCGGGAAGAATCTCTTCTACCGATAAATATTCTGGAACTGAGAGCGATATTCAATGCTCTCCAGGCCTGGCCCCAGCTTGCGAGGACCAGGTTCATACGGTTTCAATCAGACAACATGACGACTGTTGCGTACATCAACCATCAGGGGGGAACAAGGAGTTCCCTAGCGATGGAAGAAGTAACCAAAATTATTCTTTGGGCGGAGTCTCACTCCTGCCACCTGTCTGCTATCCACATCCCAGGAGTGGAAAATTGGGAAGCGGATTTTCTGAGTCGGCAGACATTGCATCCGGGGGAGTGGGAACTCCATCCGGAAATCTTTGCCCAAGTCACTCACCTGTGGGGCATTCCAGACATGGATCTGATGGCCTCTCGTCAGAACTTCAAAGTTCCTTGCTACGGGGCCAGATCCAGGGATCCCAAGGCGGCTCTAGTGGATGCACTAGTAGCACCTTGGACCTTCAAACTAGCTTATGTGTTCCCGCCATTTCCTCTCATCCCCAGGCTGATAGCCAGGATCAAGCAGGAGAGGGCGTCGGTGATCTTGATAGCTCCTGCGTGGCCACGCAGGACTTGGTATGCAGATCTGGTGAATATGTCATCGGCTCCACCTTGGAAGCTACCTTTGAGACGAGACCTTCTTGTTCAGGGTCCGTTCGAACATCCGAATCTGGTTTCACTCCAGCTGACTGCTTGGAGATTGAACGCTTGATTTTATCGAAGCGAGGATTCTCAGATTCTGTTATCGATACTCTTGTTCAGGCCAGAAAGCCTGTGACTAGAAAGATTTACCATAAAATTTGGAAAAAATATATCTGTTGGTGTGAATCTAAAGGATTCCCTTGGGACAAGGTTAAGATTCCTAGGATTCTATCCTTCCTTCAAGAAGGATTGGAAAAAGGATTATCTGCAAGTTCCCTGAAGGGACAGATTTCTGCCTTGTCGGTATTACTTCACAAAAAGCTGGCAGCTGTGCCAGATGTTCAAGCCTTTGTTCAGGCTCTGGTTAGAATCAAGCCTGTTTACAAACCTTTGACTCCTCCTTGGAGTCTCAATTTAGTTCTTTCAGTTCTTCAGGGGGTTCCGTTTGAACCCTTACATTCCGTTGATATTAAGTTATTATCTTGGAAAGTTTTGTTTTTAGTTGCGATTTCTTCTGCTAGAAGAGTCTCAGAATTATCTGCTCTGCAGTGTTCTCCTCCTTATCTGGTGTTCCATGCAGATAAGGTGGTTTTACGTACTAAACCTGGTTTTCTTCCAAAAGTTGTTTCTAACAAAAACATTAACCAGGAGATTATCGTACCTTCTCTGTGTCCAAAACCAGTTTCAAAGAAGGAACGTTTGTTGCACAATTTGGATGTTGTTCGCGCTCTAAAATTCTATTTAGATGCTACAAAGGATTTTAGACAAACATCTTCCTTGTTTGTTGTTTATTCAGGTAAAAGGAGAGGTCAAAAAGCAACTTCTACCTCTCTCTCTTTTTGGATTAAAAGCATCATCAGATTGGCTTACGAGACTGCCGGACGGCAGCCTCCCGAAAGAATCACAGCTCATTCCACTAGGGCTGTGGCTTCCACATGGGCCTTCAAGAACGAGGCTTCTGTTGATCAGATATGTAGGGCAGCGACTTGGTCTTCACTGCACACTTTTACCAAATTTTACAAGTTTGATACTTTTGCTTCTTCTGAGGCTATTTTTGGGAGAAAGGTTTTGCAAGCCGTGGTGCCTTCCATTTAGGTGACCTGATTTGCTCCCTCCCTTCATCCGTGTCCTAAAGCTTTGGTATTGGTTCCCACAAGTAAGGATGACGCCGTGGACCGGACACACCTATGTTGGAGAAAACAGAATTTATGTTTACCTGATAAATTTCTTTCTCCAACGGTGTGTCCGGTCCACGGCCCGCCCTGGTTTTTTTAATCAGGTCTGATATTTTATTTTCTTTAACTACAGTCACCACGGTACCATATGGTTTCTCCTATGCAAATATTCCTCCTTAACGTCGGTCGAATGACTGGGGTAGGCGGAGCCTAGGAGGGATCATGTGACCAGCTTTGCTGGGCTCTTTGCCATTTCCTGTTGGGGAAGAGAATATCCCACAAGTAAGGATGACGCCGTGGACCGGACACACCGTTGGAGAAAGAAATTTATCAGGTAAACATAAATTCTGTTATCGCGTTCACGTATTCCCCCATAGGGTCAATAGAGAGAAAAAAGTGAAAAACAACAACACCCCACCCTCGCGCAAACCCGATCTCACATTCTCATGTGCGCTAACCCAACATGAAAATATGAATATTTCACATTCCAATGTTCTTCACATAAGAATGTTTTATTTATTCATAAATAAATATTTCTACATATGTTTTTTTTTTTGTAAAAAATATATCTATCTATACATGATTAGCTATAGATATAGGAATATCTATTTATAAAAACATATTCTATGTGCCGAACATTGGAATGTGAAATATTTACACTAAATACATAGTTAAAACCTTTATTAAATCTGATATTGCATAAATATGATTACATTTAACTGCAATGGCTCCAATGCACATATATATATATTTATAACTGTACATAATTATGTGTGTGTGTACAGTATGTCTGTCAATACATATATACACATATAAATACATATATAGACATATATAACTGTACATATGTATCCATCTTTAGACATGTATATGTATGTATTTTAATTTTAAAGCCATTTGCCAGTCTTATCTTCTAAAACCGGAGACCTCCTATCTTTGAGCCCTTATAACTTTTGTGTGCAATATTTTTTTTAAAAATATTTATTAGATGGTATGAGTGTAATGCATTTTTGATGCGTTTTGTGCAACGTTTTATCTTGGCTCCCCTGGTAATACCAGTGAGACCCCCTCTCCAGAGGGGCGCAAACAGAACTATCCACTCCCCTCATTCACCACACAAAGCATCTAGTGGAGCACGCTTCCTTCCTCCTAGTTCTGTCCAGCTTGCAGGACAAAACAGTTAACCAGAGCTCGGAAGGCACAGTAATTCTAGCGTTAATTGCTCTTGTGCTCAAGTGATCACATTTTCTTTCAACTCTTATAGGGACAGTCTACACCAGAATTTTTGTTCTTTAAAGATAGATAATCCCTTTATTACCCATTCCCTAGTTTCGCATTATCAACAGTTATAGAAATACACTTTTTGCCTCTGTGATTACCTTGTATCTAAGCCTCTGCAAACTGCCCTCTTATTTCAGTTCTTTTGACAGACTTGCGTTTTAGCCAATCAGTGCTCACTCCTAGGTCACTCCACGTGCATGAGCACAATGTTATCTATATGACACACATGAACGAACACCCTCTAGTGGTGAAAAACTGTCAATGCATTCAGATTTGAGGCGACCTTCAAGGTCTAAGAAATTGGCATATGAACCTCCTATGTTTTGTTTTCAACTAAGAATACCAAGAGAACAAAGCAAAATTGGTGATAAAAGTAAATTGGAAAGTTGTTTAAAATTACATTCCCTATCTGAATCATGAAAGTTGATTTTGGACTAGACTGTCCCTTTAAAACAAGCAGTAAGCCCAATCAGTGCAAACACCCGGGATAAACCCCTTAACGCTCGTGCACCAAAGTTTGTGCTCCACACATAATCTGGCCCTATATATCCAGGCTTCTCCTAGTATATTCAGATTCTTCAAGGGTATATATAAAGTTCATCAACTCATGGCGTGTGTGCTAACAGTGAGGCCTCTGCGTTCCATGTGTGCCATAGGTTCGCCATCTGTCTTACATTGTGAAGAAATGACTATATCATTGTAGTATAGATATCTTATGGGGGTTGCTGTAATGCTACCTCCTGGTGCTAACTGGATTTTAAAGAGGGACCAGAGGGTGGGAGATGTCAGGTGTGAGGGTAATTTCTAAACTGCAGCTAAAATTAACCTTGCAAGCTTCCTGATTAACCCCTTCACTGCTGGGAATAGTGCAATTAGCGACATTCTAATTGCCCAAAAAACAAAAGCAAAGCCATCTGTCTATTTCTGAACACAGCAGATCCCAAAGAAGCTTTTACAATTTGTGTCATGATTGCACAAGCAGTATGTAAATAATTTAAGTGAGAAACACAGTTTTGTGAAAAGTTTTTTTTTTTTTTTTATTTTTTTTATTTAATCACATTTGGTGGTTAAGTGGTGGCATGAAATATACCAAAATTGGTCAAGATCAATACCTTGGGTTATCAACTTAAAAATATAGATATAGTTTTGACAGGTTAATATAAAAATAAACACACAAGGCTCTGCTTCTGTTTAAATGGAGTGATAGCAAAATTGCTAAAAATTCTGATATTTTGGGCAAATTATTTTCTGAAATTCCCAGTGGTGAAGGGGTTAAAATACCACAAAGGTGTTCTATTGGATTCAAGTCAAGCGACATTCTTGGCCGGGGCATAATTTTCACTTTTTTCTTCTTTAGAAACACTTTTGTGATTTTGGCAGTGTGTGCTTTGGATCATTATCATGCTGGAATATTTCTTTTTGATATATCCATAGACATTCCTCTATAAATGTCATCTCCCCAACATCTTTTGCACTCATCCAGATGTATATCATCACACACTCACCTCGTGGCTTCACTGTTGGGACTATGCATTCACTGTGGTAGTCCTGGCCAGGTTCACGCCAAACATGCTGGACCCCATCTGAGGCGCACAAATGTATCTTGTTCTTATCTGACCAAAGAATGGGCTTCTTTCTCTTGTAAGGTGTATCCAGTCCACGGATCATCCATTACTTGTGGGATATTCTCATTCCCAACAGGAAGTTGCAAGAGGACACCCACAGCAGAGCTGTCTATATAGCTCCTCGCCTCACTGCCATATCCAGTCATTCTCTTGCAACTCTCAACAAACATGGAGGTAGTAAGAAAGAAGTGGTGAAATGTAGCTGTTATTTTGCTTCAATCAAAAGTTTATTATTTTTAAATGGTACCGGAGTTGTACTATTTTGTTCCAGGCAGAAAAATAGAAGAATCTGCCTGTGATTTCTATGATCTTAGCAGGTTGTAACTAAGATCCATTGCTGTTCACACATGACTGAAGAGAGAGATAACTTCAGCGGGGGAATGGCGTGCAGGTTATCCTGCTATGAGGTATGTGCAGTTAAGATTTTTCTAGAAGATGTGAATGCTAGAAAATGCTGCTGATGCCAAATTTATTTAAGGTAAGCCTGAATACAGTGATTTAATAGCGACTGGTATCATGCTTACTTTCTGAGGTAATACTCTTTTATATTTACAATATAAAACGTTTGCTGGCATGTTTAAACATTTTTATATATACTTTGGTGATAAAACTTTATTGGGGCCTAGTTTTTTCCACATGGCTGGCTTAAATTTGCCTAGAAAGTTTCCTGAGGCATTCCACTGTGTTACTATGAGTGGGAGGGGCCTAATTTAGCACTTTTTTGCGCAGTAACTTTTACAGACTGACACATCCAACTTCCTCCAAGGGTCTTCTGAATGCTATAGGACATCTCTAAAGGGCTCTTAGGCTTTCCAAAATCGTTTGTTGGGGAAGGTAGGCCCACAGCAAGGCTGTGGCAGTTTGGTGTGACTGTTAAAAAAACGTCTATCGTTCTTTTGATCCGGTTTTTGAACTAACGGGTTAATCATCCATTTGCAAGTGGGTGCAATGCTCTGTTAGCTGCTTATACACACTGTAAAAATTTCGTTTGATTTATTTTACTGCCTTTTTTCACTTTTTTTCAAATTCTGACAATTTGTTTCTCTTAAAGGCACAGTACCGTTTATTATATTTGCTTGTTAACTTGATTTAAAGTGTTTTCCAAGCTTGCTAGTCTCATTGCTAGTCTGTATAAACATGTCTGACATAGAGGAAACTCTTTGTTCATTTTGTTTAAAAGCCATTGTGGAGCCCCCTCTTAGAATGTGTACCAAATGTACTGATTTCACTTTAAGCAATAAAGATCATATTCTGTCTTTAAAAAATTTATCACCAGAGGAATCTGACGAGGGGGAAGTTATGCCGACTAACTCTCCCCACGTGTCAGATCCTTTGACTCCCGCTCAAGGGACTCCCGCTCAAGGGACTCACGCTCAAATGGCGCCAAGTACATCTAGGGCGCCCATAGCGTTTACTTTACAAGACATGGCGGCAGTCATGGATAATACACTGTCAGCGGTATTAGCGAGACTACCGGTATTTAGAGGAAAGCGAGATAGCTCTGGAGTTAGACGAAATACAGAGCATACTGACTCTTTAAGAGCTATGTCTGATAATGCCTCACAATATGCAGAAGCTGAAGGAGAGCTTCTTTCTGTGGGTGATATTTCTGACTGAGGGAAGATGATGCAACCTGATTCTGATATTTCTACATTTAAATTTAAGCTTGAACACCTCCGCGTGTTACTCAGGGAGGTTTTAGTTGCTCTGAATGACTGATACAATTGCAGTGCCAGAGAAATTGTGTAGACTGGATAAATACTATGCAGTGCCGGTGTGTACTGATGTTTTTCCAATACCTAAACGGTTTACAGAAATTATTATTAAGGAATGGGATAGACCAGGTGTGCCGTTCTCTCCCCCTCCTATTTTTAGAAAAATGTTTCCAATAGACGCCACCACACGGGATTTATGGCAGACAGTTCCTAAGGTGGAGGGAGCAGTTTCTACTCTAGCAAAGCGTACTACTATCCCTGTCGAGGACAGTTGTGCTTTCTTAGATCCAATGGATAAAAAGTTAGCGGGTTACCTTAAGAAAATGTTTATTCAACAAGGTTTTATCCTACAGCCCCTTGCATGCATTGCTCCTGTCACTGCTGCTGCGGCGTTCTGGTTTGAGTCTCTGGAAGAGGCTTTACAGGTAGCGACTCCATTGGATGACATACTTGACAAGCTTAGAGCACTTAAAGTGATTGTTAATTTTTGTTCTTTTGAACACATATTCCTGTAGGCAATCCTTATATTAACCTAACCGCCACTATACATTTTATTAAAAAATTAGTAATATGTAGTTTATTTTTTAGTCGAAATATCGACTATTCACAGTACCTGCTCCTCCCATAGTTTACTTCCTTAGTTTTAGACATATCACGTATACAGCGGTCCCACCCGCTGTTTACGTCTCTTCAATGCGCGCTCCCGTTTTCACTTCCCATTGCGCATGCGGGAAATGCTGTTTCCGCTGTCAATCAACCATAGTATTCAATGAATACTATCGTTGTGAAGAGAAGGAAACGATCTGCTAACCCAGCCCTGTTACTGATGTACTTACCGAAATGACAGGGCTCCGTAAAGTAAAACAACTGCGCATGCGCGAAATGTGCACGAGCGTTAAAGAAAATCGGCGGTGAACATAACAACGCAGGTGCAGAAAGGAGTAGTGACGTCAGCGTAAGCGGGTGGGTCCCCCTGTGGTTAGAGCCTTGATTGGTAATTAAGACGTCAATCAGACTGACACTAAGTAGGCGCGCGTGCCGGGTGGAGGATCAAAATAAAAAAACAAGGTATATAACAAAAACATTGTAAATCGATGAATGAAACTGTATTTGTTTTTTTATTTTTTTTTATTTTTATTGAGGTTTTATGAAATGACATACATGCAATGTATACAGAAATAGATTTGAGTACATAACATATAAGGAAATGCCAGCAAAGTTATAGACCTTCTCCTCCACAACAGAGGTCACTTTTGGACCCCAAAACATGCAAAATAAAACAATAGAAGGTACAATGATACTAATGAGACCTCTTATGGGTCTCCACTGAACCTCAGATTTTATGTTTTTAGAACTGTAAAACGTGCTTAAGTAAATACAGGCTTTATGATATTTATAAAGCTATGAAACATGCTTAAGTAAATAGATATCATGGGAAAGATAAAGGATACAGCATACTTAAATAAATACAGGTTCTATAGTATTTATAGAGCTATAAAACATGCTAGGGTACATAAAAAAACATGGGGGGGATAAAGAATAGCTGTGTAAACGATATTAACTCTGGCGCCCGCCCTACATTTGTGGCAGGAATATTATGCGAATGGAGGGTACTATATGGGTGGGATGGGGGCATGCAGATTGTTAAAATAGCTGAGGGTCAGTGAAGTATAATGGGAACATTTTATGGGGTTTGAGCAAAGGACGCTAGACTGCGATTGAGATGAGTCCAAGTTCATGTTGGGGGTTGCTTCTCCCCTTAACTTTAGTGCAAACCTCAAAACCTGAAATATAAAAAAAAAAAACCAACACATTGCAATAGCGATCATAGCAATAACAACCACCTGAGCAGGTGGTACTAATCTCCAGGAGTAGGAATAAAGGGCTCGCCTCCTCGGCCGCAGAAAGCCAGCCCATCTAGTGAGAAACAGAGATATGCTGGGTGGCACATAGTGGAGCAATACATAACAGTGTTGTCATATTTTGTTAACCCTGATAATGGATAAGAGCCATGACAATGTAGGGGACAATTACAGTCCGTCTCACAAAGTGGATGCAGAAAGTTTCCTATGTCTCAAACACGTAGCTGTAATTTTGAAGGGACAGGGAACCATATGAACAAGGGGATAAACAAATATAAACAGAAACAGTAGCAGAAACTTTCATAGAGTCCTCAATCAGGCAATATATCCGAGCCACTGCGAGCTCAGGGATAGTATGAAGTAAAATGTTCTCTTAACCCACTCCAGTTTTAATCATAGTGTCACTAGTCCCATATTTGACAAAACAGGTACTGAGCGTTCCCAAGTGTTGTAAAAGGTCAGAATGGCGGGTGAACCCTTGATAGGATGCTGGAGATAGTTGTAACAGAAGGGATCTCCTGCAATTATACCTCTTAGCCACAACCGCCACTGCAATGCTGGAGCCGGGCGCAGTAATGGTATGGCCACTAATTGCCTGTAAGGTAGCGACATTCACAGTAGCCGTTTGAAGTTTTAGCACCCCGCCTGGACCACCACTACTCTTGAGGGTCAAGATATCGGTGTCCAAATCTGTGTGTACCGCGCCCAGAGAAAGCGCTACGTGCCGGGGCCCCAAAGCAACGCAACACTCACCTGCCGCAGTAGTGTGTTCCTGCTGAGGGTCTAGGCAAAGATTGTGTGTGGTTCCAGGGTGGGGAGCCATAAGCAAGGACTTGTCAAAGTTCTCCCTATACTCCTTGAGCAAGTAGTCTAGCTGCTGTAGAAATATGGTAGCACCCTCCATATCTATCTTCTCTGTAAGATGTAAGGCGGGCATATTGAAGAAGGCTGCGAGCACTTTTGCAGTGGTTAGTGAGGTAACACTGCTCTGTAACGACAGGTCAATAGGAATCACCCGCCGGGGGGATTGAGATGATGGTAAAAGTCCTCACTGTCTCTTGTGAGTCCGGGGAGACTTAGAAAAGTCTGTAGCCACGAGGGTGGAAAGATGGCCGCCGTCAATGTAGATTCAAAACGGAGCTCCGGTCCAGGTTGAGAAAGTAGCTTCTAAAAGTAAATTTGGTTTGCACCTTCTATTAAAGGTCCAAGGAATGTTGAGCAAGGTTTTCAGGATGCAAAGCTATGTATTGTGATATGAAAAGGTATATTTTTGCAGAGTAGGGACCAGAGCATCAAGCTTGTGCGACTACTCTCATGGGCTCCGGACTCAGCCCCCCCTGGTATTTATTTTTAATAGACGTTAAGGGTAACGTTAGTGAGGATGCGCACTTTACATTCACTTTAAGCTAGCCAATTCTTTTGTTTCTGATGCCATTGTTCATTTAACTAAACTAACGGCTAAGAATTCTGGTTTTGCTATCCAGGCGCGCAGAGCGCTATGGCTTAAATCATGGTTAGCTGACGTTACTTCAAAGTCTAAGCTGCTTAACATTCCCTTCAAGGGGCAGAGCCTATTCGGGCCTGGTTTGAAGGAGATTATTGCTGATATCACTGGAGGAAAAGGTCATGCCCTTCCTCAGGATAGGTCCAAATCAAGGGCCAAACAGTCTAATTTTCGTGCCTTTCGAAACTTCAAGGCAAGTGCGGCATCAACTTCCTCTAATGCAAAACAAGAGGGAACTTTTGCTCAGTCCAAGACGGTCTGGAGACCTAACCAGACCTGGAACAAGGGTAAGCAGGCCAAAAAGCCTGCTGCTGCCTCTAAGACAGCATGAAGGAACGGCCCCCTATCCGATAACGGCTCTAGTAGGGGGCAGACTTTCGCTCTCCGCCCAGGCGTAGGCAAGAGATGTTCAGGATCCCTGAGCGTTGGAAATTATATCCCAGGGATATCTTCTGGACTTCAAGGCTTCCCCCCCAAAAGGGAGATTTCACCTTTCACAATTATCTGCAAACCAGATAAAGAGAGAGGCATTCTTACACTGTGTACAAGACCTCCTAGTTATGGGAGTGATCCATCCAGTTCCAAAGGAGGAACAGGGACAGGGTTTTTACTCAAATCTGTTTGTAGTTCCCAAAAAAGAGGGAACCTTCAGACCAATCTTGGATCTAAAGATCTTAACCAAATTCCTCAGAGTTCCATCATTCAAGATGGAGACTATTTGTACCATCCTTCCTATGATCCAGGATGGTCAATACATGACTACAGTGGATTTAAAGAATGCTTATCTTCACATTCCGATACACAAAGATAATCATCGGTTTCTCAGGTTTGCCTTCCTAGACAGGCATTACCAGTTTGTAGCTCTTCCCTTTGGGCTAGCTACAGCCCCAAGAATTTTTACGAAGGTTCTGGGGTCGCTTCTAGCGGTCCTAAGGCCGTGGGGCATAGCAGTGGCCCCTTATTTAAACGACATCCTAATTCAGGCGTCAAACTTCCAAATTGCCAAGTCTCATACGGACATAGTGTTGGCATTTCTGAGGTTGCATGGGTGGAAGGTGAACAAGGAAAAGAGTTCTCTATCCCCCCTTACAAGAGTTTCCTTCCTAGGGACTCTGATAGATTCTGTAGAAATGAAAATTTACCTGACGGAGTCCAGGTTATCAAAACTTCTAAATTCCTGCCGTGTTCTTTATTCCATTCCTCGCCCTTCGGTGGCTCTGTGCATGGAAGTAATCGGCTTAATGGTAGCGGCAATGGACATAGTGCCGTTTGCACGCCTACATCTCAGACCGCTGCAACTCTGCATGCTCAGTCAGTGGAATGGGGATTACACAGATTTGTCCCCTCTACTAAATCTGGATCAAGAGACCAGGGATTCTCTTCTCTGGTGGCTATCTCGGGTCCATCTGTCCAAAGGTATGACCTTTCGCAGGCCAGATTGGACAATTGTTACGACAGATGCCAGCCTTCTAGGTTGGGGTGCAGTCTGGAACTCCCTGAAGGCTCAGGGATCGTGGACTCAGGAGGGGAGTCTCTCCTTCCAATAAACATTCTGGAACTAAGAGCGATATTCAATGCTCTTCTGGCTTGGCCTCATCTAGCGACAATGAGGTTCATCAGATTTCAGTCGGACAACATCACGACTGTGGCTTACATCAACCATCAAGGGGGAACAAGGAGTTCCCTAGCGATGTTAGAAGTCTCAAAGATAATTCGCTGGGCAGAGATTCACTCTTGCCACCTATCAGCTATCCATATCCCAGGTGTAGAGAACTGGGAGGCGGATTTTCTAAGTCGACAGACTTTTCATCCGGGGGAGTGGGAACTCCATCCGGAGGTGTTTGCACAATTGGTTCATCATTGGGGCAAACCAGAACTGGATCTCATGGCGTCTCACCAGAACGCCAAGCTTCCTTGTTACGGATCCAGGTCCAGGGACCCCAAGGCAACGCTGATAGATGCTCTAGCAGCGCCTTGGTCCTTCAACCTGGCTTATGTGTTTCCACCGTTTCCTCTGCTCCTTCGTCTGATTGCCAAAATCAAGCAGGAGAGAGCATCATGATCTTGATAGCGCCTGCGTGGCCACGCAGGACTTGGTATGCAGATCTGGTGGACATGTCATCCTTTCCACCATGGACTCTGCCGCTGAGACAGGACCTTCTACTTCAGGGTCCTTTCAACCATCCAAATCTAATTTCTCTGAGGCTGACTGCCTGGAGATTGAACACTTGATTTTATCAAAGTGTGGTTTCTCTGAGTCAGTCATTGATACCTTAATTCAGGCACGAAAGCCTGTCACCAGGAAAATTTATCATCAGATATGGCGGAAATATCTTTATTGGTGTGAATCCAAGGGCTACTCATGGAGTAAGGTCAGGATTCCCAGGATATTATTTTTTCTCCAAGAAGGATTGGAGAAAGGATTGTCAGCTAGTTCCTTAAAGGGACAGGTTTCTGCGCTATCTATTCTTTTGCACAAGCGTCTGGCGGATGTCAGGCTTTAGTTAGAATCAAGCCTGTGTTTAAACCTGTTGCTCCACCTTGGAGCTTAAATTTGGTTCTTAAAGTTCTTCAGGGGGTTCTTCATTCCATAGATATCAAACTTTTATCTTGGAAAGTTCTTTTTTTGGTAGCTATTTCCTCGTCTCGTAGAGTTTCCGAGTTATCTGCATTACAATGTGATTCTCCTTATCTGATCTTCCATGCAGATAAGGTAGTTCTGCGTATCAAACCTGGGTTTTTACCTAAGGTGGTATCTAATAAGAATATCAATCAAGAGATTGTTGTTCCGTCTTTGTGTCCTAATCCTTCTTCAAATAAGGAACGTCTATTACACAATCTGGGCGTGCTTCGTGCTTTTAAAGTTTTACTTACAAGCTACTAAAGATTTTCGTCAAACATCTGCTTTGATTGTTGTCTACTCTGGACAGAGGAGTGGTCAAAAGGCTTCGGCAACCTCTTTCTTTTTGGCTAAAAAGCATAATCCGCTTAGCCTATGAGACTGCTGGCCAGCAGCCTCCAGAAAAGATTACAGCTCATTCTACTAGAGCTGTGGCTTCCACATGGGCCTTTAAAAATGAGGCTTCTGTTGAACAGATTTGCAAGGCGGCGACTTGGTCTTTGCTTCATACTTTTTCAAAATTCTACAAATTTGATACTTTTGCTTCTTCGGAGGCTATTTTTGGGAGAAAGAAAGGTTTTACAGGCAGTGGTACCTTCCTTTTAAGTACCTGCCTTGTCCCTCCCTTCATCCGTGTACTTTAGTTTTGGTATTGGTATCCCACAAGTAATGGATGATCCGTGGACTGGATACACCTTACAAGAGAAAACATAATTTAAGCTTACCTGATAAATTTGTTTCTCTTGTGGTGTATCCAGTCCACAGCCCGCCCTGTCATTTTAAGGCAGGTATTTTTTAATTTTAAACTAGTCACCACTGCACCCTATGGTTTCTCCTTTCTCTGTTTTCGGTCGAATGACTGAATATGGCAGTTAGGGGAGGAGCTATTTAGACAGCTCTGCTGTGGGTGTCCTCTTGCAACTTCCTGTTGGGAATGAGAATATCCCACAAGTAATGGATGATCCGTGGACTGGATACACCACAAGAGAAACAAATTTATCAGGTAAGCATAAATTGTTTTTTATGCTGTTTAGCAAAGTTTAATCTTGCAGTTTTTTTTTTTCTTGTAAGCCATCCATAGAGGTTGACATTATGCAATGTCCTTCGTGCTGTCACAGAAACTCCAATTTCCATTGATAACCCATGAGCCAAGTCTGAAGCACTTTCCAGTCTATTGATTTTCAGCACTAGATTGCGCAAGAAGCACACTTAGTGGTGTAATTTTAGGACGGTAACTGGCTTGTTCTATACCTCCTGATTACTGCTTCAACTCTGTTATGACTGATTTTTAGTTGGTCACCAATCTTCCACTATCCTTTTCCATCTTTGAAGTCTCACAATCAGATTTTTCAATTCTTCTGGCAATTCTTGCAGATAGACACATCCCATAGGTCCAAAATTGAGAAAGTTCTGGTGTTCACAACATGCAATTAGGCTAATTGGAAATCACAGGTGTACTCCAATTTGTTTCAATTATCTAACTTGTGTATCAGTGCTCACGGGTGTATTCACTTTTGTTGCATTGTTTCTCTACTTTGGGGCCTGTATTTTAAATATAATTTTCTATTGTCTTCTAGTCATGCAGCGGGATCATCGATTTTTAAAAACTTTTCGCGATACCTCTCACTACAGACCAGGGATTGTTTGTAGCCTAGTGGGCGGCACTCCTAGACTTCATGTGAGTGTCGTTGACTTCACAACTGGGCTGAACAATGATACATACCAGTAGCTGCAAGTGAACTAGATATGGGGGGGGGGAACTTTTCAAATTCCTTGATCTCGGTTCCCTTAGCAGCTACAAACTTCCAAAACTTCATTTGAAAGAGAATCATCTGCTGTAAGACACAACAGATCGTTTAATTATTTTTTTTTTGATGGTAGAGAAGTACATCTCTTAAAAATAAATTGACAAAATATATGATATGTCTGTATAGTCGGGTGATCACTCTGGTAACAGTGAATATCTTGCACGAAAAAGTGCTTTTATTTCTGTACTACACAACTGAGCGTGTCTAATCTATATTATAACCCACAAAAGCTTGCAAGGGCCCATTATTTCACATATGGCTACCTTTGACGATTTAGTCAGATCACCTGGCCATTTTCCATAATTTACTAAAATGTAAACAAAAATACTTTTTTTTTATTTTTACAGTTTGACGCAGCTATCACATGCCATGAAACATAAAAATAATAATGGTATATTGTGAATCTGCTGGGCCTGCTGAAATAAACAATATATAATTTGTGTGGGTCACTCGTTGAAATGTGACTCACAATAGGGTTTAAATGTAGGTAGCAAAAAAGCTCAAAATTGGCTCAGCACTGGGGTGTAAAAAATGCTTTAGTAGTGAAAGGGTTAAAAGGACATAAAACTCAATATTTCCTTAATTTGAGGAGTGTCCACTGCATCATTCCTTACTGTTGGGAAATACTGAACCTGGCCAGCAGGAGGAGGCAAAGACACCCCAGCCAAAGGCTTTAATACTCCCCCCACTTCCCTCATACCCCAGTCATTCTTTGCCTTTCGTCACAGGAGGTTGGCAGAGAAGTGTCTGAAGATTCGGAGTTGTTTCTTATGAAAGGTATCTACCCTTCCAAATGGGACTGGAGTTTTAGGTAGTCTTGTCAGCCTCTCAGTGAGAGCATTGACGAAAGTTAGTCTGGAGATGCAGGGAGAATCTGCGAACCCATCCAGACTTGTATTAACAGCTCCTAAGCAATCAGTGTTGACGAGTTTCACTGCCTGCTTCCATCACTCAAGTCCATATCAAGAGCGATGCTACAAGACTGTCACACTTGAGAGGCTGTGTCTCTGTTCCACGGCATAAATTCCGGTAAGATCATTTCATTTTTTTATACACATATGATAAAGCAAGAAGACAGGGTCACAGTGTGGCTCCTTTTATCTGTATGGAATCGAGGGTTAATATCTCCGGAAGGGGATTATTGAATAGGGGGAATATATCACATCATTTTATGTATTATGATTATGCTGCGACATGTTAGATGAGTCTCAGGCAGATGTGGAACATACAGGTTTTACTTTTGTTTTGGTAAGCTGTGCAGCCTGAAAGGCTTGGAACGCTTTTTCCTATTGCAGGGTCGGTCCTGCATTGTGCACAACGAGATTGGGTTTGGTCACACCGATTTCCTCTTTCCTGACCATGCGGTTTACAGGAGACGAAGTGGTTTCTCTGTTGGGCCTGGGTCATAGGAGGTGGTGGTGAGTGCCCCAGCCATTGGGGGTATAAAGGTTCCGTTTTTTCTTCTTAGCAATAGTCTGCTTTTATAAGAGCAAACTATGGAGGATTCTGATGTGTTAGAGGGTACTCCTTCTTTAACCAAGTCTAATACCTGTCTATATTGTGAGGCGGCCACGGTATACACACCTGCTCAATTAGGTTCCTCATGCCTTGATGATGTAATCGTGTCAAAGAAAGTTAATGTTTAGTACCACTGAGCCGTCCACCTCTGAGGAGTCTCCATCCCGTGATGTGCGAACCCTACAGTCATCTCTCAATACACATGCAGCTTCCCATAGTACTCCTAAGCCTCCATCTGGAGGGGCCCTTTTACTGCAAGACTTTGCTGAGCAGTTACAAACGGCAGTGTCTGTGGCCTTTGCTGCTTTACCTCTCCCTGCTAAGCGCAAGCAAAAGGTCAAATATTGCTATCCTTCCCACGGGTCATCTACTATCTTGTTGGATTTATCTGATTATTAGATTATCCACTGATGAAGACGCCTCTGATGCTCTTTCTGGGTCGGAATCTGTTGTCTCTAAGCCTACAGCTGTGGAGGAACCAGACTTTAGATTTAGGATTAAACATTTACGCTTTCTGCTACTTTAGAGGTCACAGAGCCTAAATTGCCTGAGGAACCTTTGATTTCTAAGTTATATAAAGTCTATGAGGACAGGGTTGTACCACATACTTTCCCGGTTCCCGTAAAGATGGCAAACATTAAGAATTAATGGGAAAGACTTGGTTCTTCATTTTCCCCTTCTTCCTTTAAAAAAAAAGATTCCTGGATTCTCAATTGGAGTTGTGGGATTCCATCCCCAAGGAGGATGGTGCTATATCCACGCTTTCTAAGAGTACTACTATTCCTCTTATGGATAGTTTGTCGTTTAAAGAGCCCATGGATAAGATAGAAACTCTAAGATGTTTCAACATACAGGATATTTGTTTCAACTGGCAGCGGCGGTTGCTGGAGCGGCTACCTACTGGTGCGACTCCTTATCTGAGTTGATCGAGGGTCCCCTCAACGTGAAAGGAAGAATTAAGGCCTTAAGTGTAGCTAATTCTTTTATTTGTAATGCAAATATGCAGATTATTCGCCTGAAGGCTTCAGGTTTTTCTGTTCAAGCCTGTAGGGCACTATGGCTGAAGTCCTGGTCTGTGGACATGACTTTGAAGTCAAGACTTCTTTCCCTTCCATTTAAGGGAAAGATTCTATTTGGTCCAGGCCTGGACTCTATTATCTCCACGGTTACGGGAGGCAAGGGTGCCTTTTTACTGCAGGATGAAACCAACAAACCTAAAGGACAAGGTCCTAATTTTCGCTCCTTATGTTCAGAGAAATCTCGACGTCCGCAGCCCTCCGCAAAGCCCGAGCAATCCAAGGGGACTTGGAAGCCGGCTCAGTCCTGGAATAAGTCCATGCAAAACAAGAAGCCTGCTGAGACGATCGGCATGAAGGGATAGCCCCCAATCTGGCTATAGATCTGGTAGGGGGCAGACTATCGCTCTTTATGGACGCTTGGTTTGGGGACGTGCAAGACCTGTGGATCCTGGAGGTCATCCCTAAGGGTACAGGATAGGTTTCAAGTCTCATCCACCCAAGGGCAGATTCCTTTTGTCAAACCTGTCTTTAAGGCCAGAAAAACTCCCTGGGAGTTATTGTCCCAGTTTCTCTTGCGGAAAGAGGTCTGGGATACTATTCAAACCTGTTTGTGGTCCAGAAGGAGGAGGGAACCTTCCGCCCGATTCTGGACCTAAAGTGTTTAAACAAGTTTCTATCTGTCCCCTTGTTCAAGATGGAGACAATAAGGTCCATCCTTCCCTTAGTTCAGGAAGGACAGTTCATGACCATGATAGATCTGAAGGATAGTTACCTTCACGTTCCTATACACAAAGAACACTTCAAGTTCCTAAGGTTTGCATTCCTGGACCAACACTTCCCATTTATTGCACTGCTGTTTGGTCTGGCTACTGCTCCAAGAGTTTTAATGAAGGTATAGCAGTAACACCATACTTGGACGACATTATGGTTGAACCACCATCCCGTCGTCTGGTCAGAGGACCAATCAAAGGATCTGCTACTTCTTCGATCTCATGGATGGAAGATAAACTTAGAAAATAGTTCTCCTACACCCAGTACCAGGGTAGAATTCCTGGGTACTATAATAAATTCCATATCCATGTGGATAGTCCTTACAGACAAAAGACGTCGCAAGCTGACTTCTGCTTGTCTTGCCCTCCAGACCACCTTCAAGCGCTCTGTGGCTCGGTGTATGGAGGCGATTGGTCTCATGGTGTCCTGCATGGACATCATTCCTTTTGTGAGGTTCCATCTCAGACCACTTCAGCTGTGCATGCTGAGACCGTGGAACAGTGATCATTCGGATCTGTCAACAGATTTATTTGGACAACCGGTCGAGAGTTTAGCTCTCTTGGTGGCTCTGTCCAGATCACCTGTCCCAATATCATCATCCTTGAGACCATCCTAGGAGATTGACTACGGGCGCAAGTCTGTCAGGATGGGGAGCGGTTTGGGCTGCCAGGAAGGCACAGGGCCTGTGGACTTGAGAGGAATCTCTCCTCCCAATCAACCTTTTGGAACTTCGAGTGATCTTCAATGCTCTGAAGACTTGGCCTCTTCTGGGTTCGTCCCAGTTTATCAGATTCCAATCAGACAACATAACCTTGGTGGCTTACATCAACTATCAGGGGGGAAAGAGGAGTTCCCTAGCAATGAGGGAAGTATCTCGAATTCTGGAATGGGTGGAGACCCACAACTGCTCGCTGTCAGCGATCCACATTCCGGGTGTGGACAACTGGGAAGCGGATTTCCTCAGCAGACAATCCTTTTATCCGGGGGAATGGTCTTTCCATCCTGAGTTGTTAGCGGAGATTTGCATCAGATGGGGGACGCCGGAGATGGATTTCATGGCATCCCGGCTCAATTCCAAGTTACCCAGATATGGGTTGCGGTCCAGGGGTCCTCAGGCAGGGCTAATAGACGCATTAGCAGTGCCTTGGAGGTTCAATCTAATTTACATTTCTTTCATGTAATTAGCAAGAGTCCATGAGCTAGTGACATATGGGATATACATTCCTACCAGGAGGGGCAAAGTTTCCCAAACCTTAAAATGCCTATAAATACACCCCTCACCACACCCACAATTCAGTTTTACAAACTTTGCCTCCTATGAAGGTGGTGAAGTAAGTTTGTGCTAGATTCTACGTTGATATGCGCTCCGCAGCAGGTTGGAGCCCGGTTTTCCTCTCAGCGTGCAGTGAATGTCAGAGGGATGTGAGGAGAGTATTGCCTATTTGAATGCAATGATCTCCTTCTACGGGGTCTATTTCATAGGTTCTCTGTTATTGGTCGTAGAGATTCATCTCTTACCTCCCTTTTCAGATCGACGATATACTCTTATATAAATATATACCATTACCTCTGCTGATTTTCGTTTCAGTACTGGTTTGGCTTTCTACAACATGTAGATGAGTGTCCTGGGGTAAGTAAGTAAGCTTATTTTCTGTGACACTCTAAGCTATGGTTGGGCACTTTTTTATAAAGTTCTAAATATATGTATTCAAACATTTATTTGCCTTGACTCAGGATGTTCAACATTCCTTATTTTCAGACAGTCAGTTTCATACTTGGGATAAATGCATTTGTTTCAATCATTTTTTCTTACCTTAAAAAATTTGACTTTTTTCCTGTGGGCTGTTAGGCTTGCGGGGGCAGAAAATGCTTCATTTTATTGCGTCTTTTTTGGCGCAAATTTTTTTTTCCTGTTTCCGGCGTCATACGTGTCGCCCGAAGTTGCGTCATTTTTTGACGTTTTTTTGCGTCAAAAGTGTCGGCGTTCCGGATGTGGCGTCATTTTTGGCGCCAAAAGCATTTAGGCGCCAAATAATGTGGGCGTCTTTTTTGGCGCTAAAAAATATGGGCATCATTTTTGTCTCCACATTATTTGTCTCATTTATTGCTTCTGGTTGCTAGAAGCTTGTCCACTGGCATTTTTTTCCCATTCCTGAAACTGTCATTTAAGGAATTTGATCAATTTTGCTTTATATGTTGTTTTTTCTTTTACATATTGCAAGATGTTCCACGTTGCAACTGAGTCAGAAGATACTTCAGGAAAATCGCTGCCCAGTGCTGGAGCTACCAAACTAAGTGTATCTGCTATAAACTTTTGGTATCTGTTTCTCCAGCTGTTGTTTGTATTGCATGTCATGACAAACTTATTAATGCAGATAAAATTTCCTTTAGTACTGTTACATTACCTGTTGCTGTTCCGTCAACATCTAATTTTCAGAGTGTTCCTGATAACATAAGAGATTTTATTTTTTAAATCCATTAAGAAGGCTATGTCTGTTATTTCTCCTTCTAGTATACATAAAAGTCTTTTAAAACTTCTCTTTTTTCAGATGAATTTTTAAATGAACATCATCATTCTGATACTGATAAAGGTTCTTCTGGTTCAGAGGTTTCTGTCTCAGAGGTTGATGTTGATAAATCTTTGTATTTGTTCAAGATGGAATTTATTCTTTCTTTACTTAAAGAAGTATTAATTGCATTAGAAATAGAGGATTCTGGTCCTCTTGATACTAAATATAAACGTTTAAATAAGGTTTTTAAATCTCCTGTAGTTATTCCAGAAGTGTTTTCTCTCCCTGATGCTATTTCTGAAGTAATTTCCAGGGAATGGAATAATTTGGGTAATTCATTTACTCCTTCTAAATGTTTAAGCAATTATATCCTGTGCCATCTGACAGATTAGAGTTTTGGGACAAAATCTCTAAGGTTAATGGGGCTGTCTCTACTCCTGCTAAACGTACTACTATTCCTATGGCAGATAGTACTTCATTTAAGGATCCTTTAGATAGGAAGATTGAATCCTTTCTAAGAAAAGCTTACTTATGTTCATGTAATCTTCTTAGACCTGCTATATTTTTAGCTGATGTTGCTGCAGCTTCAACTTTTTGGTTAGAAGCTTTAGCGCAACAAGTAACAGATCATAATTTTATAGCATTATTATTATTGTATAACATGCTAATAATTTTATTTGTGATACCATCTTTTGATATCATTAGAGTTGATGTCGGGTATATGTCTCTAGATAGTTTAGCTAGAAAAGCTTTATGGCTTAAAACTTGGAATGCTGATATGTCTTCTAAATCAACTTTGCTTTCCCTTTCTTTCCAGGGTAATAAATTATTCGATTTTCAGTTGGATTCTATTATCTCAACTGTTACTGGAGGGAAGGGAACTTTTTTTTACCAAAGGATAAAAAAATCTAAGGTAAATTTAGGTCTAATAATCATTTTCGTTCCTTTCCTCACATCAAGGAACAAAAGCCTGATCCTTCATCCTCAGGAGCGGTATCAGTTTGGAAACCATTTCCAGTTTGGAATATATCCAAGCCTTATAGAAACCTATAGCCAGCTCCTAAATACCCATGAAGGTGCGGCCCTCATTCCAGCTCAGCTGGTATGGGGCAGTTTACGTTTTCTTTAAAGGTACAGAATTGGCTTCAAGTTAAGGCCTCCTGCAAAGAGATTTTTTTCTTTCCCGTGTCCCAGTAAACACAGCAAAGGCTCAGCATTTCTGAAATCTGTTTCAGGTCTAGAGTTGGCTGGAGTAATTATGCCAGTTCCAGTTCTGGAACAGGGGCTGGGGTTTTATTCTATCTCTTCATTGTACCAAAGAAGGTCAATTCCTTCAGACCAGTTCCGGATCTATCTATATTGAATCGTTATATAAGGATACCAACATTCAAGATGGTAACTGTAGGACTATCCTGCCTTTTGTTTAGCAAGGGCATTATATGTCTACAATAGATTTACAGGATGCATATCTGCATATTCCGATTCATCCAGTCACTTTTAGTTTCTGAGATTCTCTTTTAGACAAGCATTACCAGTTTTGTGGCTCTACCGTTTGGCCTAGCGTCAGCTCCAAGAATTTTTTTCAAAGGTTCTCGGTGCCCTTCTGTCTGTAATCAGAAAACAGGGTTTTGGTATTTCCTTTTTTGGACCATATCTTGGTACTTGCTCAGTCTTCACATTTCGCAGAATCTCATACGAATCGACTTGTGTTGTTTCTTCAAGATCATGGTTGGAGGATCAATTTACCAATCAGTTCATTGTTTCCTCAGACAAGGGTAACCTTTTTAGGTTTCCAGATAGATTCAGTGTCTATGACTCTGTCCTTGTCAGATAAGAGAAGTTTAACATTGATATCAGCTTGTCAAAACCTTCAGTCACAATCATTCCCTTTGGTAGCCTTATGCATGGAAATTTTAGGTCTTAGGACTGCCGCATCGGATGCGATCTCCTTTGCTCGTTTTCACATGCGACCTCTTCAGCTCTGTATGCTGAACCAGTGGTGCAGGGATTACACAAAGATATCTCAATTAATATCTTTAAACCGATTATACGAGACACTCTGACATGGTGGACAGTTCACCATCGTTTAGTTCAGGGGGCTTTTTTGTTTTTCCGACCTGGACTATAATCTCAACAGATGCAAGTCTTACAGGTTGGGGAGCTGTGTGGGGGTCTCTGACGGCACAAGGGGTTTGGGAATCTCAGGAGGTGAGATTACCGATCAATATTTTTGAACTCCGTGCAATTTTCAGAGCTCTTCAGTCTTGGCCTCTTCTGAAGAGAGAGTTGTTCATTTGTTTTCAGATAGACAATGTCACAGCTGTGGCATACATCAATCATCAAGGAGGGACTCACAGTCCTCTGGCTATGAAAGAAGTATCTCGAATTTTGGTTTGGGCGGAATCCAGCTCCTGTCTAATCTCTGTGGTTCATATCCCAGGTATAGACAATTGGGAAGCGGATTATCTCAGTCGCCAAACGTTGCATCCGGGCGAATGGTCTCTTCACCCAGAGGTATTTCTTCAGATTGTTCAAATGTGGGAACTCCCAGAAATAGATCTGATGGCTTCTCATCTAAACAAGAAACTTCCCTGGTATCTGTCCAGATCCCGGGATCCTCGGGCGGAAGCAGTGGATACATTATCACTTCCTTGGAAGTATCATCCTGCCTATATCTTTCCGCCTCTAGTTCTTCTTCCAAGAGTATTCTCCAAGATTCTAAGGAATGCTCGTTTGTCCTGCTGGTAGCTCCAGCATGGCCTCACAGGTTTTGGTTTGCGGATCTTGTCCGGATGGCCTCTTGCCAGCTGTGGACTCTTCCGTTAAGACCAGACTTTCTGTCGCAAGGTCCTTTTTTTCCATCAGGATCTCAAATCCTTAAATTTTAAGGTATGGAGTTTGAACGCTTGATTCTTGGTCAAAGAAGGTTTCTCTGACTCTGTGATTAATTCTATGTGACAGGCTCGTAAATCTGTATCTAGTGAGATATATTATAGAGTCTGGAAGACTTATATTTCTTAGTGTCTTTCTCATCTTTTTTTCTTGGCATTCTTTTTGAATACCGAGAATTTTTCAGTTTCTTCAGGATGGTTTAGATAAAGGTTTGTCCGCAAGTTCCTTGAAAGGACAAATCTCTGCTCTTTCTGTTATTTTTTCACAGAAGGATTGCTAATCTTCCTGATATTTCATTGTTTTGTACAAGCTTTGGTTCGTATAAAACCTGTCATTAAGTCAATTTCTCCTCCTTGGAGTTTGAATTTGGTTCTGGGGGCTTTTCAAGCTCCTCCTTTTGAACCCATGCATTCTTTGGTCGTAATATTACTTTCTTGGAAAGTTTTTTGTTTCTTTTGGCCATCTCTTCTGCCAGAAGAGTCTCTGAATTATCTGCTCTTTCTTGTGAGTCTCCTTTTCTGATTTTTCATCAGGATGAGGCGGTGCTGCGAACTTCTTTTGAATTTTTTACCTAAGGTTGTGAATTCTAACAACCTTAGTAGAGAAATTGTGGTTCCTTCATTATGTCCTAATCCTATGAATTCTAAGGAGAAATCATTGCATTCTTTGGATGCTGTTAGAGCTTTGTATTATTTGTCATCTTTTTCGGTTTCTAGAAAAGGCCAGAAAGCTTCTGCCATTTCTTTGGCATCTTGGTTGAAATCTTTATTTCATCATGCTTATGTCGAGTCGGGTAAAACTCCGCCTCTAAGGATTACAGTTCATTCTACTAGGTCAGTTTCTACTTCCTGGGCGTTTAGGAATGAAGCTTCGATTGATCAGATTTGCAAAGCAGCAACTTGGTCCTCTTTGCATATTTTCTTCTGTTATGTGTGATCAGTCCACGGGTCATCATTACTTCTGGGATATAACTCCTCCCCAACAGGAAATGCAAGAGGATTCACCCAGCAGAGCTGCATATAGCTCCTCCCCTCTACGTCACTCCCAGTCATTCTCTTGCACCCAACGACTAGATAGGATGTGTGAGAGGACTATGGTGATTATACTTAGTTTTTATAACTTCAATCAAAAGTTTGTTATTTTACAATAGCACCGGAGCATGTTATTGCCTCTCTGGCAGAGTTTGAAGAAGAATCTACCAGAGTTTTTACTATGATTTTAACCGGAGTAGTTAAGATCATATTGCTGTTTCTCGGCCATCTGAGGGAGGTAAAAGCTTCAGATCAGGGGACAGCGGGCAGATGAATCTGCATTGAGGTATGTAGCAGTTTTTATTTTCTGAATGGAATTGATGAGAAAATCCTGCCATACCGTTATAATGACATGTATGTATACTCTACACTTCAGTATTCTGGGGATGGTACTTCACTGGAATTACTCTGTAAAAAGTACATTAAACCTTTTAATAGGTATTTATTATGTTAAACGTTTTTGCTGGAATGTAGAATCGTTTGCATTTTCTGAGGTACTGAGTGAATAAATGTTTGGGCATTATTTTTCCACTTGGCAGTTGCTTGTTTTAACTGTGACAGTTTCGTTTCTCTCTCACTGCTGTGTGTGAGGGGGAGGGGCCGTTTTTGGCGCTCTTTGCTACGCATCAAAAATTTCCAGTCAGTTACTCTTGTATTTCCTGCATGATCCGGTTCATCTCTAACAGAACTCAGGGGTCTTCAAACTTCTTTGAAGGGAGGTAGATTCTCTCAGCAGAGCTGTGAGACTTATATATTGACTGTGATTAAAAACGTTGCTCTGTAATTTTTATGTTTCAAATTTAATTATTGTTACTTTACTAATGGGAACAAACCTTTGCTAAAAGTTGTGTTGTTTTCAAGGATTGATGCTATAACTGTTTTTCAGTTCATTATTTCAACTGTCATTTAATCGTTTAGTGCTTCTTTGAGGCACAGTACGTTTTTGTTAAATAAGATTGTAACCAAGTTGCAAGTTTATTTGCTAGTGTGTTAAACATGTCTGATTCAGAGGAAGATACCTGTGTCATTTGTTCCAATGCCAAGGTGGAGCCCAATAGAAATTTATGTACTAACTGTATTGATGCTACTTTAAATAAAAGCCAATCTGTACAAATTGAACAAATTTCACCAAACAGCGAGGGGAGAGTTATGCCGACTAACTCGCCTCACGTGTCAGTACCTGCATCTCCCGCCCGGGAGGTGCGTGATATTGTGGCGCCTACAAGATATGGCTACTGTTATGACTGAAGTTTTGGCTAAATTACCAGAACTAAGAGGCAAGCGTGATCACTCTGGGGTGAGAACAGAGTGCGCTGATAATACTAGAGCCATGTCTGATACTGCGTCACAGCTTGCAGAGCATGAGGACGGAGAGCTTCATTCTGTGGGTGACGGTTCTGATCCAAACAGATTGGATTCAGATATTTCAAATTTTAAATTTAAATTGGAGAACCTCCGTGTATTACTAGGGGAGGTTTTAGCGGCTCTTAATGATTGTAACACTGTTGCAATACCAGAGAAATTGTGTAGGTTGGATAAATACTTTGCGGTACCGGCGAGTACTGACGTTTTTCCTATACCTAAGAGACTAACTGAAATTGTTACTAAGGAGTGGGATAGACCCGGTGTGCCGTTCTCACCCCCTCCAATATTTAGAAAGATGTTTCCAATAGACGCCACCACACGGGACTTATGGCAAACGGTCCCTAAGGTGAAGGGAGCAGTTTCTACTTTAGCTAAGCGTACCACTATCCCGGTGGAGGATAGCTGTGCTTTTTCAGATCCAATGGATAAAAAATTAGAGGGTTACCTTAAGAAAATGTTTGTTCAACAAGGTTTTATATTGCAACCCCTTGCATGCATCGCGCCGATTACGGCTGCGGCAGCATTTTGGATTGAGTCTCTGGAAGAGAACCTTAGTTCAGCTACGCTGGACGACATTACGGACAGGCTTAGAGTCCTTAAACTAGCTAATTCATTCATTTCGGAGGCCGTAGTACATTTAACCAAACTTACGGCTAAGAACTCAGGATTCGCCATTCAGGCACGTAGGGCGCTGTGGCTAAAATCCTGGTCAGCTGATGTAACTTCTAAGTCCAAATTACTTAATATACCTTTCAAGGGGCAAACTTTATTTGGGCCCGGTTTGAAAGAAATTATCGCTGACATTACAGGAGGTAAGGGCCACGCCCTGCCTCAAGACAAAGCCAAAGCTAAGGCTAGACAGTCTAATTTTCGTCCCTTTCGGAATTTCAAAGCAGGAGCAGCACCAACTTCCACTGCACCAAAACAGGAAGGAGCTGTTGCTCGTTACAGACAAGGCTGGAAACCTAACCAGTCCTGGAACAAGGGCAAGCAGGCCAGGAAACCTGCTGCTGCCCCTAAGACAGCATGAATCGAGGGCCCCCGATCCGGGACCGGATCTAGTGGGGGGCAGACTCTCTCTCTTCGCCCAGGCTTGGGCAAGAGATGTTCAGGATCCCTGGGCGCTAGAGATCATATCTCAGGGATACCTTCTAGACTTCAAATTCTCTCCCCCAAGAGGGAGATTTCATCTGTCAAGGTTGTCAACAAACCAGATAAAGAAAGAAGCGTTTCTACGCTGTGTACAAGATCTGTTATTAATGGGAGTGATCCATCCGGTTCCGCGGTCGGAACAAGGACAAGGGTTTTACTCAAACCTGTTTGTGGTTCCCAAAAAAGAGGGAACTTTCAGGCCAATCTTGGATTTAAAGATCCTAAACAAATTCCTAAGAGTTCCATCGTTCAAAATGGAAACTATTCGGACAATCTTACCCATGATCCAAAAGGGTCAGTACATGACCACAGTGGATTTAAAGGATGCTTACCTTCACATACCGATTCACAAAGATCATTACCGGTATCTAAGGTTTGCCTTCTTAAACAGGCATTACCAGTTTGTAGCTCTTCCATTCGGATTGGCTACGGCTCCAAGAATCTTCACAAAGGTTCTGGGTGCCCTTCTGGCGGTACTAAGACCGCGAGGAATTTCGGTAGCTCCGTACCTAGACGACATTCTGATACAAGCTTCAAGCTTTCAAACTGCCAAGTCTCATACAGAGTTAGTTCTGGCATTTCTAAGGTCGCATGGATGGAAAGTGAACGAAAAGAAGAGTTCTCTCTTTCCTCTCACAAGAGTTCCATTCTTGGGGACTCTTATAGATTCTGTAGAAATGAAGATTTATCTGACAGAAGACAGATTAACAAAGCTTCTAAATGCATGCCGTGTCCTTCATTCCATTCAACTCCCGTCAGTAGCTCAATGCATGGAGGTGATCGGCTTAATGGTAGCAGCAATGGACATAGTACCCTTTGCACGTCTACATCTCAGACCGCTGCAATTGTGCATGCTGAGTCAGTGGAATGGGGATTACTCAGACTTGTCCCCTACTCTGAATCTGGATCAAGAGACCAGAAACTCTCTTCTATGGTGGCTTTCTCGGCCACATCTGTCCAGGGGGATGCCATTCAGCAGGCCGGACTGGACAATTGTAACAACAGACGCCAGCCTACTAGGTTGGGGCGCTGTTTGGAATTCTCTGAAGGCTCAGGGACAATGGAATCAGGAGGAAAGTCTCCTACCAATAAACATTCTGGAATTGAGAGCAGTTCTCAATGCCCTTCTGGCTTGGCCCCAGTTAAAAACTCGGGGGTTCATCAGGTTTCAGTCGGACAACATCACGACTGTAGCTTACATCAACCATCAAGGAGGGACAAGAAGCTCCCTAGCAATGATGGAAGTATCAAAGATAATTCGCTGGGCAGAGTCTCACTCTTGCCATCTGTCAGCAATCCACATCCCGGGAGTGGAGAACTGGGAGGCGGATTTCTTGAGTCGCCATACTTTTCATCCGGGGGAGTGGGAACTTCATCCGGAGGTCTTTGCCCAAATACTTCGACGTTGGGGCAAACCAGAGATAGATCTCATGGCGTCTCGCCAGAACGCCAAACTTCCTCGCTACGGGTCCAGATCCAGGGATCCGGGAGCGGTTCTGATAGATGCTTTGACAGCACCTTGGAACTTCGGGATGGCTTATGTGTTTCCACCCTTCCCGCTGCTTCCTCGATTGATTGCCAAAATCAAACAGGAGAGAGCATCAGTGATTCTAATAGCGCCTGCATGGCCACGCAGGACTTGGTATGCAGATCTAGTGGACATGTCATCCTGTCCGCCTTGGTCTCTACCTCTAAGACAGGACCTTCTGATACAGGGTCCATTCAAACATCAAAATCTAACTTTTCTGAAGCTGACTGCTTGGAAATTGAACGCTTGATTTTATCAAAACGTGGTTTTTCTGAGTCGGTTATTGATACCCTGATACAGGCTAGGAAGCCTGTTACCAGAAGGATTTACCATAAGATATGGCGTAAATACCTATACTGGTGCGAATCCAAAGGTTACTCCTGGAGTAAGGTTAGGATTCCTAGGATATTGTCCTTTCTACAAGAAGGTTTAGAAAAGGGTTTATCGGCTAGTTCATTAAAGGGACAGATCTCAGCTCTGTCCATCTTGTTGCACAGGCGTCTGTCAGAAAATCCAGACGTCCAGGCCTTTTGTCAGGCTTTAGCTAGAATCAAGCCTGTGTTTAAAACTGTTGCTCCGCCATGGAGTTTAAACCTTGTTCTTAACGTTCTACAAGGAGTTCCGTTTGAACCCCTTCATTCCATTGATATAAAGTTGTTATCTTGGAAAGTGTTATTTTTAATGGCTATTTCTTCGGCTCGGAGAGTCTCTGAGTTATCAGCTTTACATTGTGATTCTCCTTATTTGATTTTTCATTCAGATAAGGTAGTTCTGCGTACTAAACCTGGGTTCTTACCTAAGGTAGTCACTAACAGGAACATCAATCAAGAGATCGTGGTTCCTTCCCTGTGCCCGAATCCTTCTTCAAAGAAGGAACGTCTTCTACACAATCTGGATGTAGTTCGTGCCCTCAAGTTCTACTTGCAGGCAACTAAGGATTTTCGACAAACGTCTTCCCTGTTTGTCGTGTACTCTGGTCAGAGGAGAGGTCATAAGGCTTCGGCTACCTCTCTCTCCTTCTGGCTTCGTAGCATAATTCGTTTAGCCTATGAGACTGCTGGACAGCAGCCTCCTGAAAGAATTACAGCTCATTCTACTAGAGCTGTGGCTTCCACTTGGGCCTTTAAGAATGAGGCCTCTGTTGAACAGATTTGCAAGGCTGCAACTTGGTCTTCGCTTCATACTTTTTCCAAATTTTACAAATTTGACACTTTTGCTTCTTCGGAGGCTATTTTTGGGAGAAAGGTTCTTCAGGCAGTGGTTCCTTCTGTATAATGAGCCTGCCTATCCCTCCCGTCATCCGTGTACTTTTGCTTTGGTATTGGTATCCCAGAAGTAATGATGACCCGTGGACTGATCACACATAACAGAAGAAAACATAATTTATGCTTACCTGATAAATTCCTTTCTTCTGTTGTGTGATCAGTCCACGGCCCGCCCTGTTTTTTAAGGCAGGTAAATATCTTTTAAATTATACTCCAGTCACCACTTCACCCTTGGTTTCTCCTTTCTCGTTGATTCTTGGTCGAATGACTGGGAGTGACGTAGAGGGGAGGAGCTATATGCAGCTCTGCTGGGTGAATCCTCTTGCATTTCCTGTTGGGGAGGAGTTATATCCCAGAAGTAATGATGACCCGTGGACTGATCACACAACAGAAGAAAGGAATTTATCAGGTAAGCATAAATTATGTTTTTTCTAAAATTCTACCATTTTGATGTGTTTTCTTCTTCTGAAGCAGTTTTTGGTAGAAAAGTTCTTCAGGCAGTGGTTTCAGTTTGAATCTTCTGCTTATGTTTTTCATTAAACTTTATTTTGGGTGTGGATTATTTTCAGCAGGAATTGGCTGTCTTTATTTTATCCCTCCCTCTCTAGTGACTCTTGTGTGGAAAGATCCACATCTTGGGTAGTCATTATCCCATACGTCACTAGCTCATGGACTCTTGCTAATTACATGAAAGAAAACATAATTTCTGTAAGAACTTACCTGATGAATTCATTTCTTTCATATTAGCAAGAGTCCATGAGGCCCGCCCTTTTTTGTGGTGCTTATGATTTTTTTGTATAAAGCACAATTATTCCAATTCCTTATTTCTTCTTGGCTATTCGTTAAACTGAATTGTGGGTGTGGTGAGGGGTGTATTTATAGGCATTTTAAGGTTTGGGAAACTTTGCCCCTCCTGGTAGGAATGTATATCCCATACGTCACTAGCTCATGGACTCTTGCTAATATGAAAGAAATGAATTTATCAGGTAAGTTCTTACATAAATTATGTTTTTTCCGCCGTTTCCACTTCTCCCTTGTGTAGTGTCCCGCATCAAGCAGGAGTAAGCATCAGTGATACCGATTTCTCCATCATGTCCGAAGGATGTGGTTCACAAACCTGGTGGGGATGTCCTCATCTATGGAGGTTACCTTGTTGCAGGGATCTGCTGTAACAGGGTCGCTTTTGTTCATCAAAATCTAGATTCTCTGAGGCTGACTGCATGGAGATTGAACACTTAGTCTTAGCCAGGAGAGGTTTCTCTGAGAGGGTTATTGACACACTCATTCAGGCTCTTAAGCCTATTACTCGTCGCATCTACCATAAGGTGTGGAAAGCTTACCTGTTCTGGTGTGAAGGAGCGTGCTTTCGCCTGGCATTAGGTCAAGACTGCCAGGATTCTTTCTTTTCTCAAGGAGGGTCTTGAGAATGGCCTTTCTGCTAGTGCCCTGAGGGGACAGATTTCGGCCCTTTGTTTTGCTGCACTAGAGACTTGCAGAGCTTCCTGACGTGCAATCCTTAGTTAAGGCTCTGATAGAGGATCAGACCATTGTATAGATCTAACACTCCACTTTGGAGTTTGAATCTTAAGTTTTTGCAACGGGCTCCTTGTGAGCCTATTCATTCGATTGACATTAAAATGTTGTCCTGGAAGGTTCTTTTTCTATTGGCCTTTTCTGAAATGGCTGCCTTGCAATGTGAGCCTCCCTATCTAGTGTTTCACACTAAGGCTATCCTACGTACCTGTTGGTGTTTTCTTCCTAAGATGGGGTCTGATCGTAATATCTATAAGGAGATTGTGGTTCCTTAATTGTCTCCCAATCCTCCTCCTTCGAAGGAACGTTTACTTCATAATCTGGATGTTGTTCGAGCTTTGAAGTTTTATTTTCAAGCTACTAAGGATTTTAGACAAACTTCTAACTTGTTTTGTTATCTACTCTGGGAAGCGTAAGAGTTTGAAGGCCTCTTCGACTTCCTTATCTTTTTGGTTGAGGAGCATTATACGCTTAGCTTACGAGTCAGCAGGACTTAGACCTCCTCAAAGGATTACTGCTCATTCCACTAGACCGGTGGCTTCCTCTTCGGCCTTTAAAAATGAGGCATCTATGGATCAGATTTGTAAGGAGGCTACCTGGTCCTCCTTACATACTTATTTTTTGTGTGTAAATTTGACATGTTTGGTGTGTTTGCTTCGGCTGAAGCAGCTTTTGGGAGAAAAGTTTTGAAGGCTGTGGTGCCCTCAGATTAGGGCTCGCCTCTTTTACTTCTCCCGTTATCATTCAGTGTGGTCTAGAGCTTGGGTATAGTTTTCCCAACAGTAAGGAATGATGCCGTGGACTTGCTTCATATTAAGAAGGAAAACATAAATTATGCTTGCCTGATAATTTTGTTTTTCTTTTCTGGCACTATTTTTACCCTGATGTTTCTCCTACTGTTCCTTGTTACCTTGGTAGAATGACTGAAGTTTGAGGGAAGTGGGGGGGAGAGGAGTATTTAAGCCTTAGGCTGTGGTGTCTCCTCCTAGTGGCCAGGTTCAGTATTTCCCAACAGTAAGGAATGATGCCGTGGACTCTCCTCATACAAAAGCAAATTAAATTATCAGGTAAGCATAATTTTTTTTATTTTTTTTATTTTATGATTTAGCTAGATCATGCAGTTTTAAACTACTTTTCAATTTACTTCTATTATATTTTCTTTGTTCACTTGTTAACTTTTTTTTTAAAAAGCATACAGGAACAGCAATGCAATGCTGGGAGCTAGCTGCTAATTGGTGGCTGCATTTATATGCCACTTGCCGTTGGCTCCCCTGATATATTCAGGTAGCTCCGAGCTGTGCATTTTTGCTAATACATGTATATTGCAAAATTATTTTATTAAAAATTTAAATGCATCAGTGTGTATTCCAATTTTGTTTAAAAATGTCCCTTTAAAGTTAAATGAAAAGGAGGAAAATAAATAGGGGCAATATATTGCACAGTTTTGCTATGCATAATTAAGCACTTTTGTTACAATCTTAAGATGTTTACTCTTGCTTTAAAGTGATTTAACTTTTTTACGAAATAAAGCCCAGTATCAAATATTAATCTTAAAAACAGGGGCACTTTAATTAAAGTTTACAATGATGCTTATCTTTTAAAATACTTAGCTTTGTGTTATGGTAAACATAATGCAGATCCTCCGCCCGCATCTGCTAGTTTCATTAGCATATCAATGACTCATGAGGCTTCTTCCATTCGTTGTGTTGCCCCACAAGCTGCACGCCAAAGGGGGCGCGCAACGATTGAAGGAAGCCTGATTAGTCATAGATATGCTAAAGAAAGCAGGAGCTGTAGGCAGAGGATCAGCTTTATGTTTACCATAAAGCAAAGGTAAATGCTTTAAAAAAATAAGCATTGTATTCTTTAATGAATTTAAGTGCCCCTGTTTTTAAGATTATTTGATACTGGGTTTTAACTAGTTAGTTAACAATCGCTTTAAGTCCAATCTGTAAATAATTAGTTTGAGGGATACTTGTGATTGTTTGAGAAAAACTTTGGGGTTGCATAAAATACAATATTTATTTACGGAACTTTGAACATATGGTTATTAATCTTTATTAAAGGGATATATGAGATTGTAATATACAATTTTTAATTATATTTGTCCCCCTTTTCTGTAATTTAACTCTGAACATTGTTTTTTTTTTTTTTTTTTTGTGGATTCCTTTTGAGTTTCTATAAAGTAATGGGTGCTGCCATGTTTTAACTTAAGTTGCCCCTTATCTGTTTCCTCTGCTGAAGGCAATTAGGGATAGATAAAACAGGCAATAAAAAAGGCTGTGTGGCGCATAGGAGAACCTAAAAGGGATTTCTCACAGCTTAGTTTGCAGAGATATAAATAGAAAATTAGTTCAACCATGACGGCGCCCATTACTGTATAGAAACTAAAGTACTTTCTAAAAACTAAACCTTTACACTTTCATTATTTGAACAACTAATATAATTGTAAAAAATACATCTAGATATTGTTTTAAAGCTAATCTTTGGTTTGAATGTATTTACTGTTTATCATCTCTTTAAGCAGCAGCATATTTAGAGTGCACAAGAGTTTCTCCTACAGAGTGTAGAATGCAGGGCTTTTTATATAGTCTGCTATAAAAACCACTTCTAAATATTGCAAGTAGACTCCTTGTACTTCAGCAAAAATAAATACATTAACCCTTTAAGGACACAGCTTTCTGTTTGTTCAATTGTTTTATGACGGAAAAATTCGGTCATATGTCCTTAAGAGGTTAAAATGCGTTTAGCCTTAAAAACATTTATTTTTCTTTGTTTCTTGTTTGTTGTTAGAACCAAGATTTCCTTTTACATATGCCTCCTGGAAACAGCGGTTCAAAGCAAGAGTCTGTGGCTGGAGGACGAATGCTTGTTGGATCACAGTCTGTCCCATCTACTGTTGCTCTCAATTCCACGGCTCCTGAAGTAGCATGTAGTTGTGACGCCTGTAATGAGCGCCGGTAAGATATTCTCGTTTTGTTTAAAGTAAGAATGTTTAGGATTTATTTTTCACCTGGTTTTCCAAATGTCTTCAAGTCTTTTAAAGCTAGTATGATTGTGAGGGCATGTTTGTAACTCTGTTCTGATCTGTTTATCTACTTACTAAACATAAATGCTCCACTTCTCGTATGCAATCTGTAGCTTTCTGAATTCAGCAGCTCACTTTTAGAAAGGAAATACAGATTTAGGAAAAGCGATGTTTTCTCTGTTGCTTCTTATGCAGGCAATTGTTTTTTTTTTGTATTCTAGCTAATATTTCTGTTCATAGTTCCTTTACGAGTTACTTTTCCCCTTGAAAAAAGGTAGAACCCACCCCCCTTATATTTTTTTATTTTTTTCCCCCTATTTACGAACATTTAACCTCAGAAACATTGTAGTGTAAAAATGCTTTGTCTCATGTAAAATGTTTTTTCTTTTAGCCAATAGCATTTTATGTGTATTTGTGTGGGGGCACTGTGTTCATTGGATGCTGTTTAAAGGGCCATTATAGTTATAAAATTAAATGCTCTAATTTTGTTAGACCAGGGGTCGACAAATCTATTTAGAAGCCAGACATACTTAACAGTGCATCCAGAGGAAAGTGGTGTTTAAAGTGAGCAGTCAAATAAATGTGCTGTAGCACATTGCATGTTGACTGGCTCTCAGATTTTTTTCAAACCCGCCCCCTAGCTTTTCCTAGTCTGTAAAGCTGTTTATTTTGAATGTAAGACGTTAGTATGAGCATTACATATTTATTATTACTACATTTCTATTTTAGACCAAGAGAAAAGAAAACCGATTTATTTAAGAGACATTATAAAACTTATTTCTTTCATGTAATTAGCAAGAGTCCATGAGCTAGTGACGTATGGGATATACATTCCTACCAGGAGGGGCAAAGTTTCCCAAACCTTAAAATGCCTATAAATACACCCCTCACCACACCCACAATTCAGTTTTACAAACTTTGCCTCCCGTGGAGGTGGTGAAGTAAGTTTGTGCTAGATTCTTCGTTGATATGCGCTCTGCAGCAGGCTGGAGCCCGGTTTTCCTCTCAGCGTGCAGTGAATGTCAGAGGGATGTGAAGAGAGTATTGCCTATTTGAATTCAATGATCTCCTTCTACGGGGTCTATTTCATAGGTTCTCTGTTATTGGTCGTAGAGATTCATCTCTTACCTCCCTTTTCAGATCGACGATATACTCTTATATATACCATTACCTCTACTGATTCTCGTTTCAGTACTGGTTTGGCTTTCTACTATATGTAGATGAGTGTCCTGGGGTAAGTAAGTCTTATTTCTCCAACATAGGTGTGTCCGGTCCACGGCGTCATCCTTACTTGTGGGATATTCTCTTCCCCAACAGGAAATGGCAAAGAGCCCAGCAAAGCTGGTCACATGATCCCTCCTAGGCTCCGCCTACCCCAGTCATTCTCTTTGCCGTTGTACAGGCAACATCTCCACGGAGATGGCTTAGAGTTTTTTAGTGTTTAACTGTAGTTTTTATTATTCAATCAAGAGTTTGTTATTTTAAAATAGTGCTGGTATGTACTATTTACTCTGAAACAGAAAAGAGATGAAGATTTCTGTTTGTAAGAGGAAAATGATTTTAGCAACCGTTACTAAAATCCATGGCTGTTCCACACAGGACTGTTGAGAGGAATTAACTTCAGTTGGGGGAACAGTAAGCAGTCTTTTGCTGCTTGAGGTATGACACATTCTAACAAGACGATGTAATGCTGGAAGCTGTCATTTTCCCTATGGGATCCGGTAAGCCATTTTTATTCAGACAGTAAATAAGGGCTTCACAAGGGCTTATTAAGACTGTAGACATTTTCTGGGCTAAATCGATTCATATATACACATATTTAGCCTTGAGGAATCATTTAATCTGGGTATTTTTGTAAAATAATATCGGCAGGCACTGTTTTAGACACCTTATTCTCTAGGGGCTTTCCCTAATCATAGGCAGAGCCTCATTTTCGCGCCGGTATTGCGCACTTGTTTTTGAGAAGCATGACATGCAGTCGCATGTGTGAGGAGCTCTGATACATAGAAAAGACTTTCTGAAGGCGTCATTTGGTATCGTATTCCCCTTTGGGCTTGGTTGGGTCTCAGCAAAGCAGATACCAGGGACTGTAAAGGGGTTAAAGATAAAAACGGCTCCGGTTCCGTTATTTTAAGGGTTAAAGCTTCCAAATTTGGTGTGCAATACTTTTAAGGCTTTAAGACACTGTGGTGAAATTTTGGTGAATTTTGAACAATTCCTTCATACTTTTTCGCAATTGCAGTAATAAAGTGTGTTCAGTTTAAAATTTAAAGTGACAGTAACGGTTTTATTTTAAAACGTTTTTTGTACTTTGTTATCAAGTTTATGCCTGTTTAACATGTCTGAACTACCAGATAGACTGTGTTCTGAATGTGGGGAAGCCAAGGTTCCTTCTCATTTAAATAGATGTGATTTATGTGACACTGAAAATGATGCCCAAGATGATTCCTCAAGTGAGGGGAGTAAGCATGGTACTGCATCATTCCCTCCTTCGTCTACACCAGTCTTGCCCACTCAGGAGGCCCCTAGTACATCTAGCGCGCCAATACTCCTTACTATGCAACAATTAACGGCTGTAATGGATAATTCTATCAAAAACATTTTAGCCAAAATGCCCACTTATCAGCGTAAGCGCGACTGCTCTGTTTTAGATACTGGAGAGCATGAGGACGCTGATGATAATGGTTCTGAAATGCCCCTACACCAGTCTGAGGGGGCCAGGGAGGTTTTGTCTGAGGGAGAAATTTCAGATTCAGGGAAAATTTCTCAACAAGCTGAACCCGATGTGATTACATTTAAATTTAAGTTGGAACATCTCCGCGCTCTGCTTAAGGAGGTATTATCCACTCTGGATGATTGTGAGAATTTGATCATCCCAGAGAAACTATGTAAAATGGACAAGTTCCTAGAGGTCCCGGGGCTCCCAGAAGCTTTTCCTATACCCAAGCGGGTGGCGGACATTGTAAATAAAGAATGGGAAAGGCCCGGTATACCTTTCGTCCCTCCCCCCATATTTAAAAAAATTGTTTCCTATGGTCGACCCCAGAAAGGACTTATGGCAGACAGTCCCCAAGGTCGAGGGAGCGGTTTCTACTTTAAACAAACGCACCACTATACCCATAGAAGATAGTTGTGCTTTCAAAGATCCTATGGATAAAAACTTAGGTTTGCTTAAAAAGATGTTTGTTCAGCAAGGTTACCTTCTACAACCAATTTCATGCATTGTCCCTGTCACTACAGCCGCGTGTTTCTGGTTCGATGAGCTAGTAAAGGCGATCGATAGTGATTCTCCTCCTTATGAGGAGATTATGGACAGAATCCGTGCTCTCAAATTGGCTAATTCTTTCACCCTAGACGCCACTTTGCAATTGGCTAGGTTAGCGGCGAAAAATTCTGGGTTTGCTATTGTGGCGCGCAGAGCGCTTTGGTTGAAATCTTGGTCAGCGGATGCGTCTTCCAAGAACAAACTACTTAACATTCCTTTCAAGGGGAAAACGCTGTTTGGCCCTGACTTGAAAGAGATTATCTCTGATATCACTGGGGGTAAGGGCCACGCCCTTCCTCAGGATAGGTCTTTCAAGGCCAAAAATAAACCTAATTTTCGTCCCTTTCGTAGAAATGGACCAGCCCCAAGGGCTACGTCCTCTAAGCAAGAGGGTAATACTTCTCAAGCCAAGCCAGCCTGGAGACCAATGCAAGGCTGGAACAAGGGAAAGCAGGCCAAGAAACCTGCCACTGCTACCAAGACAGCATGAAATGTTGGCCCCCGATCCGGGACCGGATCTGGTGGGGGGCAGACTCTCTCTTTTCGCTCAGGCTTGGGCAAGAGATGTTCTGGATCCTTGGGCACTAGAAATAGTCTCCCAAGGTTATCTTCTGGAATTCAAGGGGCTTCCCCCAAGGGGAAGGTTCCACAGGTCTCAATTGTCTTCAGACCACATAAAGAGACAGGCATTCTTACATTGTGTAGAAGACCTGTTAAAAATGGGAGTGATTCATCCTGTTCCATTAGGAGAACAAGGGATGGGGTTCTACTCCAATCTGTTCATAGTTCCCAAAAAAGAGGGAACGTTCAGACCAATCTTAGATCTCAAGATCTTAAACAAGTTTCTCAAGGTTCCATCGTTCAAAATGGAAACCATTCGAACAATTCTTCCTTCCATCCAGGAAGGTCAATTCATGACCACGGTGGATTTAAAGGATGCGTATCTACATATTCCTATCCACAAGGAACATCATCGGTTCCTAAGGTTCGCATTCCTGGACAAGCATTACCAGTTCGTGGCGCTTCCTTTCGGATTAGCCACTGCTCCAAGGATTTTCACAAAGGTCCTAGGGTCCCTTCTAGCGGTACTAAGACCAAGGGGCATTGCAGTAGTTCCTTACTTGGACGACATTCTGATTCAAGCGTCGTCCCTTCCTCAAGCAAAGGCTCACACGGACATAGTCCTGGCCTTTCTCAGATCTCACGGATGGAAAGTGAACGTGGAAAGAGTTCTCTATCTCCGTCGACAAGGGTTCCCTTCTTGGGAACTATAATAGACTCCTTAGAAATGAGGATTTTTCTGACAGAGGCCAGAAAAACAAAACTTCTAAACTCTTGTCAAATACTTCATTCCGTTCCTCTTCCTTCCATAGCGCAGTGCATGGAAGTAATAGGTTTGATGGTAGCGGCAATGGACATAGTTCCTTTTGCGCGCATTCATCTAAGACCATTACAACTGTGCATGCTCAGTCAGTGGAATGGGGACTATACAGACTTGTCTCCGAAGATACAAGTAAATCAGAGGACCAGAGACTCACTCCGTTGGTGGCTGTCCCTGGACAACCTGTCACAAGGAATGACCTTCCGCAGACCAGAGTGGGTCATTGTCACGACCGACGCCAGTCTGATGGGCTGGGGCGCGGTCTGGGGACCCCTGAAAGCTCAGGGTCTTTGGTCTCGGGAAGAATCTCTTCTACCGATAAATATTCTGGAACTGAGAGCGATATTCAATGCTCTCAAGGCTTGGCCTCAGCTAGCAAAGGCCAAGTTCATACGGTTTCAATCAGACAACATGACGACTGTTGCGTACATCAACCATCAGGGGGGAACAAGGAGTTCCCTGGCGATGGAAGAAGTGACCAAAATCATTCAATGGGCGGAGACTCACTCCTGCCACCTGTCTGCAATCCACATCCCAGGAGTGGAAAATTGGGAAGCGGATTTTCTGAGTCGTCAGACATTACATCCGGGGGAGTGGGAACTCCATCCGGAAATCTTTGCCCAAATTACTCAACTGTGGGGCATTCCAGACATGGATCTGATGGCCTCTCGTCAGAACTTCAAGGTTCCTTGCTACGGGTCCAGATCCAGGGATCCCAAGGCGACTCTAGTAGATGCACTAGTAGCACCTTGGACCTTCAAACTAGCTTATGTATTCCCGCCGTTTCCTCTCATCCCCAGGCTGGTAGCCAGGATCAGAAGAAAAAATGGGGTTTATTTAGCAGCGCTAAAAAAAGCTAGGGAATGATGATACCAATCTAATTTATGTTTTATACAATCTATTTTATTTAAAAATTCTTATAACACATAAAAACAACAGCAAATGCTTTTCCTAATTAATAAAGGGACGTCTCCCTTATACAACACTTATAAAAACAGACTAGAACCATATAATCCTAGAATTTCAGGTATAAAGGAATTAATTCTATAGATAACATATGGCAAGCAACAAATTTCTAAGATAAATGGTGAATTAAATATTTAAAAGGCACAAATGTATCAATCCTAATAGCTTTACAGTTCTTCAGTAACAAATTCAGTTATAAAGTTACACAGTTACTTTCCTTGGACATATAATTGGCTCAGGTGTGCTGGATAGTTAAAAAGGCAAAAAACAGCCAATATTCTGATTTAGGTGCCAAAGCAATCGTGGTTAATGGAAATGGTTAATTTAACAGATGAATACCTTGATGTCTTTAAAGTTCAGTTTGCGTGTTTTAAAAAACGTAGTGCAAATTAGTGTAGAGGTACCTTAATCTGTCCTGGTTGCAACCGCTGATTATCTTCACTGTGAGGGATTCACAGACTGTTTGTTCCTGGTGCTTCTGATAAGTCACCTGACCTTCTCTTTGATTCAGAGGTCAGGGGTGATGATCCGTTCTGGTGATGTAGTTATTCTTTTTTTTTTTTTTTTGTTTTCCTTTCTTCTTATAGCCCAAATATTGTTTTCATCTGGGTTCCCTCAGACTTCTTAAGGTTTGAAGAAATCTTTGGTCAGTGTTTAGCAGTAACACTGTATTCCCTGAAGTTACCAAAGGTAGATTTTAACTTGCAGGGTCAGGAGAAAAGTTTAAAGTTGCAGGGTCACACAGCTTTGTGACAGTAGTAAATGAAGTTTAGTAGAGTGTAGCAGGTCCCATTCAACGCGTTTCACCCTTCTGGGCTTTATCAAGAATGCTTATCCTGCTAGCTTCTGGCTTTTTAAAGGTATGAATGTGTTTTGATTGGTTCCTTCATTTCCTTTTGATTTCTATCAACACCTGTGTGGCTTCCAATGTAAAGGTGGACTTTATTTAAGTTGGTAATGATTGTTTCTGTGTTGTTATTTAGTTACATGATACACAAGGAAGAGAACTTATCATTTCTGCTTTATTAGCATTCACACAATTCAACTTATATATTTCAATTCTAAAGTGCCTTTATTAGATAATATACATTTAGATCGTGCAAACTTAAAATTACCTAAACTGAAACGAAAATATAAGAATCAGAATTACCATTCCCATATCTAGAATTATTGTAAGTGGGTAAAAATTAATGATATATATATATTCCTTTTCAACAAAGGATAGTAAGTTCAACAATTTATAAATTTGTAACAATTTAAAAATGGACGTAACGAAAATATAAGAATCAGAATCATCATTCCCATATCTAGAATTATTGTTAGTGGGTAAATGTTAACGATATATACATATTCCTTTTCAACAAAGGATAGTAAGTTCAACAATTTATACATTTGTAACAATTTAAAAATGGACGAAACGAAAATATAAGAATCAGAATCATCATTCCCATATCTAGAATTATTGTTAGTGGGTAAAAATTAACGATATATACATATTCCTTTTCAACAAAGGATAGTAAGTTCAACAATTTATAAATTTGTAACAATTTAAAAATGGACGAAACGAAAATATAAGAATCAGAATCATCATTCCCATATCTAGAATTATTGTTAGTGGGTAAAAATGAACGATATATACATATTCCTTTTCAACAAAGGATAGTAAGTTCAACAATTTATAAATTAACAATTTAAAAATGGATGTACAATTAAATCAGAAATTATCAATCCCATAACTAGAGTTATTGCTAGTGGGTAAAAATATGGCTTATTCAATTAATTTATTTATTTTAGGGGGATAAAAATTCCTTTTTAATTACTAGAAAAATGAATTTATATAGGGCTTGTACTATCTTTGCCCAAGATAAATTGAAATGTTATTGCTTATTTAATGTATGTGAGTATTTTCTATATAAGTGGCTGATTTAACCTGGAAAATGTTCGCATATTGTAAGAGACTTTTATAAGAAGGGGGAAATGTCTATCTCAGAGTTCAAGCCTCCAGGTTGGAGGGTATTCATTAGGTATATAATTTCAGCTTCTGCCTTTAGGAGTTTATTTTCCCAGTTTCCCCCTCTCCAGTCGGGGTGAACTTTTTTAATTCCCCAATATTTAAAATCTTTAAGGTTGTTGTTGTGTACTTCCCTAAAGTGGCGATAGATATAAGGGTCAAGGTTACCCCTATTTACCCACTAACAATAATTCTAGATATGGGAATGATGATTCTGATTCTTATATTTTCGTTACGTCCATTTTTAAATTGTTACAAATTTATAAATTGTTGAACTTACTATCCTTTGTTGAAAAGGAATATATATATATCATTAATTTTTACCCACTTACAATAATTCTAGATATGGGAATGGTAATTCTGATTCTTATATTTTCGTTTCAGTTTAGGTAATTTTAAGTTTGCACGATCTAAATGTATATTATCTAATAAAGGCACTTTAGAATTGAAATATATAAGTTGAATTGTGTGAATGCTAATAAAGCAGAAATGATAAGTTCTCTTCCTTGTGTATCATGTAACTAAATAACAACACAGAAACAATCATTACCAACTTAAATAAAGTCCACCTTTACATTGGAAGCCACACAGGTGTTGATAGAAATCAAAAGGAAATGAAGGAACCAATCAAAACACATTCATACCTTTAAAAAGCCAGAAGCTAGCAGGATAAGCATTCTTGATAAAGCCCAGAAGGGTGAAACGCGTTGAATGGGACCTGCTACACTCTACTAAACTTCATTTACTACTGTCACAAAGCTGTGTGACCCTGCAACTTTAAACTTTTCTCCTGACCCTGCAAGTTAAAATCTACCTTTGGTAACTTCAGGGAATACAGTGTTACTGCTAAACACTGACCAAAGATTTCTTCAAACCTTAAGAAGTCTGAGGGAACCCAGATGAAAACAATATTTGGGCTATAAGAAGAAAGGAAAACAAAAAAAAAAAAGAATAACTACATCACCAGAACGGATCATCACCCCTGACCTCTGAATCAAAGAGAAGGTCAGGTGACTTATCAGAAGCACCAGGAACAAACAGTCTGTGAATCCCTCACAGTGAAGATAATCAGCGGTTGCAACCAGGACAGATTAAGGTACCTCTACACTAATTTGCACTACGTTTTTTAAAACACGCAAACTGAACTTTAAAGACATCAAGGTATTCATCTGTTAAATTAACCATTTCCATTAACCACGATTGCTTTGGCACCTAAATCAGAATATTGGCTGTTTTTTGCCTTTTTAACTATCCAGCACACCTGAGCCAATTATATGTCCAAGGAAAGTAACTGTGTAACTTTATAACTGAATTTGTTACTGAAGAACTGTAAAGCTATTAGGATTGATACATTTGTGCCTTTTAAATATTTAATTCACCATTTATCTTAGAAATTTGTTGCTTGCCATATGTTATCTATAGAATTAATTCCTTTATACCTGAAATTCTAGGATTATATGGTTCTAGTCTGTTTTTATAAGTGTTGTATAAGGGAGACGTCCCTTTATTAATTAGGAAAAGCATTTGCTGTTGTTTTTATGTGTTATAAGAATTTTTAAATAAAATAGATTGTATAAAACATAAATTAGATTGGTATCATCATTCCCTAGCTTTTTTTAGCGCTGCTAAATAAACCCCATTTTTTCTTCTTATCCACCATTTAGTTCTCTTTGAGGGAAGAACTTTTTTAGCAGCAGGAATCCACCTTTAGGCGCTCCTATCACACTACACATAGGTAGCCAGGATCAATCAAGAGAGGGCGTCGGTGATCTTGATAGCTCCTGCGTGGCCACGCAGGACTTGGTATGCAGATCTGGTGAATATGTCATCGGCTCCACCATGGAAGCTACCTTTGAGACGAGACCTTCTTGTTCAAGGTCCGTTCGAACATCCGAATCTGGTCTCACTCCAGCTGACTGCTTGGAGATTGAACGCTTGATCTTATCAAAACGAGGGTTCTCAGATTCTGTTATTGATACTCTTGTTCAGGCCAGAATGCCTGTAACTAGAAAAATTTACCACAAAATATGGAAAAAATATATCTGTTGGTGTGAATCTAAAGGATTCCCTTGGGACAAGGTAAAGATTCCTAAGATTCTATCTTTTCTTCAAGAAGGATTGGAGAAAGGATTATCTGCAAGTTCCTTGAAGGGACAGATTTCTGCCTTGTCGGTGTTACTTCACAAAAAGCTGGCAGCTGTGCCAGATGTTCAAGCCTTTGTTCAGGCTCTGGTTAGAATCAAGCCTGTTTACAAACCTTTGACTCCTCCTTGGAGTCTCAACTTAGTTCTTTCAGTTCTTCAGGGGGTTCCGTTTGAACCCTTACATTCCGTTGATATTAAGTTATTATCTTGGAAAGTTTTGTTTTTGGTTGCAATTTCTTCTGCTAGAAGAGTTTCAGAATTATCTGCTCTGCAGTGTTCTCCTCCTTATCTGGTGTTCCATGCAGATAAGGTGGTTTTACGTACTAAACCTGGTTTTCTTCCAAAAGTTGTTTCTAACAAAAACATTAACCAGGAGATAGTCGTGCCTTCTTTGTGCCCGAAACCAGTTTCGAAGAAGGAACGTTTGTTGCACAATTTGGATGTTGTTCGCGCTCTAAAATTCTATTTAGATGCTACAAAGGATTTTAGACAAACATCTTCCTTGTTTGTTGTTTATTCTGGTAAAAGGAGAGGTCAAAAAGCAACTTCTACCTCTCTCTCTTTTTGGATTAAAAGCATCATCAGATTGGCTTATGTGACTGCCGGACGGCAGCCTCCTGAAAGAATCACAGCTCATTCCACTAGGGCTGTGGCTTCCACATGGGCCTTCAAGAACGAGGCTTTTGTTGATCAGATATGTAGGGCAGCAACTTGGTCTTCACTGCACACTTTTACCAAATTTTACAAGTTTGATACTTTTGCTTCTTCTGAGGCTATTTTTGGGAGAAAGGTTTTGCAAGCCGTGGTGCCTTCCATTTAGGTGACCTGATTTGCTCCCTCCCTTCATCCGTGTCCTAAAGCTTTGGTATTGGTTCCCACAAGTAAGGATGACGCCGTGGACCGGACACACCTATGTTGGAGAAAACAGAATTTATGTTTACCTGATAAATTACTTTCTCCAACGGTGTGTCCGGTCCACGGCCCGCCCTGGTTTTTTAATCAGGTCTGATAATTTATTTTCTTTAACTACAGTCACCACGGTATCATATGGTTTCTCCTATGCAAATATTCCTCCTTAACGTCGGTCGAATGACTGGGGTAGGCGGAGCCTAGGAGGGATCATGTGACCAGCTTTGCTGGGCTCTTTGCCATTTCCTGTTGGGGAAGAGAATATCCCACAAGTAAGGATGACGCCGTGGACCGGACACACCGTTGGAGAAAGTAATTTATCAGGTAAACATAAATTCTGTTTTTCTGTGACACTCTAAGCTATGGTTGGGCACTTTTATATGAAGTTCTAAATATGTGTTTAAACATTTATTTGCCTTGATTCAGGATGTTCAATATTCCTTATTTCAGACAGTCAGTTTCATTATTTGGGATAATGCATTTGAATATTAAATTTTTTCTTACCTTTAAAATTTGACTTTTTTTCCTGTGGGCTGTTAGGCTCGCGGGGGCTGAAAATGCTTCATTTTATTGCGTTATTCTTGGCGCGGACTTTTTTGGCGCAAAAAATTTCTTAGTCATTTCCGGCGTCATACTTGTCACCGGAAGTTGTTTGTATGTGTGTCATTTTTTTGACGTTTTTTTGCAAAGATGTCGGCGTTTCCGGATGTGGCGTCATTTTTGGCGCCAAAGCATTTAGGCGCCAAATAGTGTGGGCGTCTTTTTTTTGGCGCTAAAAAATATGGGCGTCATTTTTGTCTCCACATTATTTAAGTCTCATTGTTTATTGCTTCTGGTTGCTAGAAGCTTGTTAATTGGCATTTTTTTCCCATTCCTGAAACTGTCATTTAAGGAATTTGATAAATTTTGCTTTATATGTTGTTTTTCCTATTACATATTGCAAGATGTCTCAGATTGACCCTGGATCAAAAGCTACTTCTGGAAAAACGCTTAACTGAGTTCAGTTCTACCAAAGCTAAGTTCATTTATTTTAAATGTTATAAATGTTTATCTTTAGCTATGGTTTGTAATAAGTTATTATGATATACTTTTACATGCAGAATCCATTAGTATTTATGCTTTATTGCCATTCTTACATCCTATGTACTAGAAATATTTAGAAGATTTATAAGAATTTTTTTTCTGATTCTATTTTAAAGGCTTTGTCTGTCTTCGTGCCTTCTAATAAAATTTTTAGGTCTTTTTCACTTCTTTTTTTAATTATTGAAGTTTCAAATGACCAACAACATACTGATTTATCCTTCTCTGATGATGTTTTTTCTCTTTTCAGAATTTTCTTCATCAGATATTGACACTAACAAATCTACTTTTTTATTAAAGTACATTTGTTCTTTGTTGAAAAGGTGTTGATTATTTTGGATATTAAGGTAACTAGTTCTTTAAGACTAGCTGACACTATTTCTGTGTTTTCAGAAGTTTTCTTTCCAATTCCTCATACTAGGGAATGGAATAGGCTGAGAATTTTCTTTTATTCCTTCTTCAAAGGTTTTAAACTATATTCTTTGCCAGCAGTTAAATTCAATTTGGAGGGTTCTCCAATTTATTGGGTTTATCTCTACTCCTACTAATTATGCTATTGTTTCTATAGCAAAATAGTATTTATTTTCCTTTAGATGGTTGTATCTTATTTATGGTAAATTATTTAGTTTCAGGTACTTTTCTTGGTCCTGTGATTTTTTTGGATGTTGCAATTGCTTCATTTTTGTTCTGTTTACTTTAAGATCAAGTATCAGATTATGATTTATTTTAGCATTCTTAAGGGACAACATTTACTAGACTAGGTGCTGTTGCATTTGTCTTGTTGTTTTGCATTTATTGATTATGCAAGTCCACTGTATTGACTGTTCCTTTAACTGGACTATCATGCTAATAATTTAATTTGTGTCTTCATTTTATTGAATATTTTCACAAATGAGGGTTAATCTATGTCTTTAGCTATTTTAGCTCGAAGAGTTTTTGTGATTTTTAAAAAAAAAAAAAATAATAAAAAAAAAAAATCCATATTTCTTTTGTTCTAAGATAATCAATTATTTGTTTTATAATTGGATTTAATTCTTAACTGTTACTCTGGGCTTCAAGATTGAGTTCTAAGACTAAAACTTTAAGCTTATACTAGTTTGGTTGTTCTTATTAAGGAACAAATTCCTGAATTCTTTCCCAAGTAACATGTTTATAATTGGAAATTTTTCAGTTCAAAATCAGCTCCCTAATATTGCGATGTACGTGCCGTATTCCAGCTTGTCTGGCAAGGGGCAGGTTAAGACTTCTTTGAAATTTATTTGGTTCTATTCAGTCCAAATTTCTTTGTTTTTATTCCAGTAAGGCTAACACTCTAAGTGTGTTTGGGTCCTATATATTTTGGGTACTGTTGAAGCATGGCTGGGCACCCATGGGGTTCAAGCACTGCTCAGACCTGGAATCTTCTGGGGTATTTCTTCCAGTTCCATTTTTAGGAAATGGGTTTTGGAGTTTTATTCAAACTATTCTGCCTTTTTTTGGTCAGTGATAGCATTATTTGTTTTCATTAGATACAGTAAATGCATATTTTCATTTTTCTGTTTTCATTCAGATTATTTTCTGAGGATGCAGAATCTCATATGATTCACTTGCTCTTCAGGACATAGTTAGAGGATCTTTTTTTCAAAAGCTCTTGATTCCTCACACAAGGGTCACCTTTTTTAGGTTTCCAGATAGTTTGTGTCACTGTCTTTGTCTCTTTCAGACAAGGGACAATTTTATTGTGTTCCGTTTGTCGGTACCTTTAGTCTCTATTATTTCCTTCAGTTGCTATATATGCATAGAAGTTTTAGGTCTTATGGCCACAGCATTGGATTTAATTCCCTTTGCTCATTTTCAATAGAAAGAACCATTCCAGTCTTTTATGCTGAATTATGGTGCAGGGTTTCTAGGATTTCACATTTTAAATCTTCGAATCCTAATATTTATCTCTTGATTTGATGGTTCAGATCACCATCATTTAGTTCTACAGGTCTTTGTTTCTTTCAACCTGGACCATGATCTCTATAGATGCGAGTCTTTTTGGTTGGGAGGCTGTCTGAGGATCTCTGTCAGCACAAGGGGTTTGGAAATCTCAGGAGGCGAGATTACCATTTAATATTTTAGAACTCCATGTTTTCTCAGAATTTTTCAGTTAGTTTCTTTTTGAAGAAGAGACGTTTAATGTTTTTCAAACAATATCACTACTATGGTGTATGTCGATCATCGGAGTAGGACTATCAGTCCTTAGGTTGTGACAGAAGTGTCTCGGATATTAGCTTGGGCTAAATCCAGCTCCTATCTAAATTCTGTGGTTTTTTCCCAGGTATAGATATTTGGGAAGCGGATTATCTCTGTTAATCCAGCTTTTCCTCCGGGAGAATGGTCTCTTACCCAGATATGTTTTTCATCTCATCTGAATAAAGAACTTCCCAGGGACCTATTAAGGTCTGGGAATCTTCAGGCGGAAGTAGTGTATGCATTGACATTTCTTTGGAATTATCTTTTTGCCTATTTCTTTCCGCCTCTAGTTCTTCTTCCAAAATTCTTATGGAGTATTTGTTATGCTGGTAGTTCCAGCATGGCCTCTCGGGTTTTGGTATACGAATCTCATTCGGATGGCCAGTTGCCAAGGTTGGACACCTCCGTTTAAACCAGACCTTTTCTTTCTCAAGGCCTTTTTTTCCATCAGGATCTCAAATCATTAAATTTGAAGGGATGGAGATTGAACGCTTGGTTTTTAGTCAGAGGTTTTTTTGACTCATTGATTAATACTATGTTTCAGGCTCATAAAACTGTCTCTAGAAAGATTTATATTGAGTCTGGAAGACCTACTTTTCTTGGCATTCTTTTAAAATTCATAGAATTTTATTATTTTTTTCAGGTTGGTTTGGATAAGGTTTTGTCTTCGGTTCTTTGTTAAGGACAAATCTCTACTTTTTCTGTTCTTTTTATTACAGAAAAGATTGCTAATCATCCTGATATTCATTGTGTTGTGCAGGCTTTGGTCCATATCACGCCTGTCATTAATTCAATCTCTCCTCTTTGGAGTCTCAATTTGTGCTGAGGGCTTTACAGGCTCCTCCGTTTGAAACTATGCATTTTCTGAACATTAAATTACTTTCTTGGAAAAGTATTGTTCCTTTTGGTTATTTCTTCTACTAGAAGAGTTTTTGAGTTATCTGCTCTTTTTGTGAATATCCTTTTCTGATTTTTTATCAGGATAAGGCAGTGTTACTTCCTGATATTTATCACTTTTTTCAGGTTTTGATTCGTATCAAACCTGTCATTAAGCCAATTTCTCCTCCTTGGAGTCTTAATTGGGTTCTGAAGGTTTTTCAGGTTCTTCTATTTTGAGCATATGCTTGCTCTGGACATTCATTACTTTCATGGAAAGTATTGTTCTTTTTGGACATCTCTTCAGCTAGAACAGTTTTTGAATTATCTGTTCTTTCTTGTGAGTCTCCTTGTTCTGATTTTTCATCAGGATAAGGTGTTTTTTTTGCTGTCCTCATTTCAATTTTCACCTAAGTTGTGAATTCTAACAACATTAGTGGAGGAATTATTGTCTTTTCCTTGTGTCCTAATCCTAAGAATTCTTTGATAAGCATCTTACATTCTTTAGGATGTGGTAAGAGTTTTGAAATATTATGTTGAAGCTACTCAGATTTCAGACAGACTTCTAGTCTATTTGTTATCTTGTTTTAGTTTTAGGAAGGTCAGAAGGCTTCTGCCATTTCTTTGCCATCTTGGTTAAGCTTTTGATTCATTATGCTTATTTGGAGTCAGATTTTTCCCCGTCTCAGAGGATTACGGCTTTTTACTAGGTCAGTTTCTACTTCCTAGGCTTTTTAAGAATGAAGCTTCTGTTGATCAAATTTGCAAAGCAATGACTTGGTCTTCTTTGCATACTTTTACTAATTCTACCATTTTGATGTTTTCTCTTCTTTAAAAGCAGTTTTTGGTAGGATAGTACTTTAGGCAGCTGTTTCAGTTTGATTCTTCTGCTTATGATTTCAGTTTTTTTCATAATTGAAACTTTTGATTTGGGTAGTGGATTAATTTTTCAGCGGAATTGGCTGTCTTTATTTTATCCCTCCCTCTCTAGTGACTCTTGCGTGGAAGTTCCACATCTTGGGTAATTATATCCCATACGTCACTAGCTCATGGACTCTTGCTAATTACATGAAAGAAAACATAATTTATGTAAGAACTTACCTGATAAATTCATTTCTTTCATATTAGCAAGAGTCCATGAGGCCCACCCTTTTTTGTGGTGGTTATGATTTTTTTGTATAAAGCACAATAATTCCAATTCCTTATTTTTTTGATGCTTTCGCTCTTTTCTTATCACCCCACTTCTTGGCTATTCGTTAAACTGAATTGTGGGTGTGGTGAGGGGTGTATTTATAGGCATTTTAAGGTTTGGGAAACTTTGCCCCTCCTGGTAGGAATGTATATCCCATACGTCACTAGCTGATGGACTCTTGCTAATATGAAAGAAATTAATTTATCAGGTAAGTTCTTACATAAATTATGTTTTTCTTTCCTAAGATATAGTGAGTCCACGGATCATCTTAATTACTGCTGGACAGGAGTGATATCCCCAACAGTAATTAAGATGGTCCGTGGACTCACTATATCCGGAAATAAATTTATTAGGTAATCATAAATTGTTTTCTTTCCTAAGATATAGTGAGTCCACGGATCATCTTAATAACTGTTGGGATATCACTCCTGTCCAGCAGTAATTAAGATGATCCGTGGACTCACTATATCCGGAAATAAATTTATCATTTAAGCATAAATTATGTTTTTTTGTATGCAATGCAATTATATTATTAAACATTAAAAATTGCTTTATTCTTCAGTTAACCAACATATTGCAATTGAACTGGTGCTTTAGTGTAACTGTCTAATTTAAAATCTAATTTAAACAAAATCTCATCACAGAAAGTGAAGAAAAGTTCTGCCTCTGGGATTGTATCTATTCTGTTTTCATCGGAGTTGGTTGGAAGTGCTATTTTTATAATTTAAAATAAATATTTATTTCTAATGACACGATGAGTTAACGGATCTCATTAATTATTATTGGGAATATCATTCCTGCCCAGCAGGAGGCGGCAAAGAGCACCACAGCAAAGCTGTTAAATATAACCTCCCTTCCCTCCCACCCCAGTCATTCTCTTTGCCTACGTTAGAGCAAGGAAGTGGTAAAATTAGGTGTTAGTAAAAGATCAATCAAGAGTTTATTATTTAAGTAGTGCAAGATTGTACTGCTTTGTTCTGGGATGTAGCCGTAGTCCATATCAGTGTCTCTAGTAGAGCAGTGGTGGCTTTAGAGCAATGGTAACTCGTGGGATACAACTCTCACTGCGCCTCCCATATACTTAATGCTGCCCTAATACTGACAGTCTGAGTAAGATTACTCAGTCTTTATCTCCTTTTTCCACAGGTCCATGTGAGGGAGAGGACCTCTCAAACCTAGTAAGCTGCCATGCTGCCTGGCAGGTTTATGAGGTAAGTACTGACATTATTTTCTGGGATATTGATCAGGAAAAAGTGGGCACTTTATTGAATAAGGGACACACAGTTTTTCCCCCATATATTAAGGGGAACATATTTTGGCAGTACGTTATAGCAGGCACTGGGGCTGGAGAAATAAGGCTCATAGTATTTGGTTCCACTTCTCCCGATGGCTCGTTTTTACTATAAAAATGCCGACCGGGAGTTTCATTTTGCAGACGCCCATGATGGGCGGGGCTATCTGAGGCGGTTGCTTGCTTCATAGTGCGCACCATTTCCCCTGCTTTACTTTGACCGGGTAGTAATTTCTCTAGAAAGCGCATAAGTTTCAGGCTGCGCTCTGGGGACTGGGCACCTGCTCACTAGGCTGCAGCTGCTAAGTGGTTAAAGCAGCATGAGAGAAAAACGTTTTAAAATTTAAAGTGACAGTAACGGTTTTTTTTTTTTTGTTGTGTTTAAATTTTTATTAAAATATATGTATTTTTATTTTTATAATTGTTCCATTGGGAGCCAGAATGGACCAAGATGCCTTGCAAAATACGTGTTTTAATGATAATGTGGAACAGTCTATCCCTTCTGTTCCTTATGTTTGGATAAAGAACTTTATATACAGGGATAGATTTTTTTTCTGAGCCAACATTGTCTAGGTGAATACTCTTTAGGTGCCTATCGACTACGTTCAATATATTCCGCAGCTTTGTCCTTAAGTGTCCATAAATTTATTTGCCCACTCATACAGTGCCCTGCGTTTCCTCGGTAACTCCACCTGGAGTCACGTTGCAAGACATCGCTACCCTTATGTCCTTGACAGTCTCTGTTGCTTTGTCTGCTTTTCCCATGCTGCAGGGAAAGCGCAAGAGGAAAAGTAAACATTCAGTAAGTGAGGTTACTGATGCTGTTGTTATTTTGAATGCCCCCTCCTAGATGAGGATACTTAGATAGCATCTGAAGGCGAAATCTGACAGTGTAATTCCTCCTGATTCTTAAGTTGTATCCTTCAGGTTTCAGCTAGAACACCTCAGTCTGTTACTTAAGGAGGTTTTAGCTACAGTGGATGACAGTGTCACCATGGTTGCTGTCAATCTTAAAAGTTCCAGTAGGCTACATAAGTATTTTGATGTACTTTCCATGGTGGAAGTTTTTCCTGTACCAGGTCGAGCTACTGAGATTATTTCTATGGAATGGGAGAGACTGGGTATCCCCTTTTTCTCCATCAACTGTAGTTAAGGGGTTATCTGGAAGCTAAAATTTTGTTTCTTTCATGTAATTGGCAAGAGTCCATGAGCTAGTGACATATGGTATATACAATCCTACCAGGAGGGGCAAAGTTTCCCAAACCTCAAAATGCCTATAAATACACCTCTCACCACACCCACAATTCAGTTTTACAAACTTTGCCTCCTATGGAGGTGGTGAAGTAAGTTTGTGCTAAGATTTCTACGTTGATATGCGCTTCTCAGCATTGTTGAAGCCCGATTCCTCTCAGAGTACAGCGAATGTCAGAGGGACGTGAAGGGAGTATCACTTATTGAATACAATGATTTCCCTAACCGGGGGTCTATTTCATGGGTTCTCTGTTATCGGTCGTAGAGATTCATCTCCTACCTCCCTTTTCAGATCGACGATATACTCTCAATTTACCATTACCTCTACTGATAACTGTTTCAGTACTGGTTTGGCTATCTGCTATATGTGGATGGGTGTCTTTTGGTAAGTATGTTTTTTATTACTTAAGACACCTCAGCTATGGTTTGGCACTTTATGCATTTATATATTTATATATATTTGGGTAATATAAACATCTTTTATAGAAATGTTTTTCTTACCTGGGGTTTAGTCTTTTTTCAATTGACTACTTCTTGCAAATTGCGGGTGGCATTAGGCCCGCGGGTGCGTCAAATGCTAAACTTTATTGCGTTATTCTTGGCGCGAAAATATTTCTTTCATGTAATTAGAAATTAGAGACTGGGTATCCCCTTTTTCTCCATCAACTGTAGTTAAGGGGTTATCTGGAAGCTAAAATTTTGTTTCTTTCATGTAATTGGCAAGAGTCCATGAGCTAGTGACGTATGGGATATACATTCCTACCAGGAGGGGCAAAGTTTCCCAAACCTCAAAATGCCTATAAATACACCCCTCACCACACCCACAAATCAGTTTTACAAACTTTGCCTCCTATGGAGGTGGTGAAGTAAGTTTGTGCTAGATTCTACGTTGATATGCGCTCCGCAGCAGGTTGGAGCCCGGTTTTCCTCTCAGCGTGCAGTGAATGTCAGAGGGATGTGAGGAGAGTATTGCCTATTTGAATGCAGTGATCTCCTTCTACGGGGTCTATTTCATAGGTTCTCTGTTATCGGTCGTAGAGATTCATCTCTTACCTCCCTTTTCAGATCGACGATATACTCTTATATATACCATTACCTCTGCTGATTCTCGTTTCAGTACTGGTTTGGCTTTCTACAACATGTAGATGAGTGTCCTGGGGTAAGTAAGTCTTATTTTCTGTGACACTCTAAGCTATGGTTGGGCACTTTTATATAAAGTTCTAAATATATGTATTCAAACATTTATTTGCCTTGACTCAGGATGTTCAACGTTCCTTATTTCAGACAGTCAGTTTCATATTTGGGATAATGCATATGAATAAGTCATTTTTTTCTTACCTTAAAAAATTTGACTTTCCCTGTGGGCTGTTAGGCTCGCGGGGGCTGAAAATGATTCATTTTATTGCGTCATTCTTGGCGCGGACTTTTTTGGCGCAAAAATTTTCTGTTTCCGGCGTCATACGTGTCGCCGGAAGTTGCGTCATTTTTGACGTTCTTTTGCGCCAAAAGTGTCGGCGTTCCGGATGTGGCGTCATTTTTGGCGCCAAAAGCATTTAGGCGCCAAATAATGTGGGCGTCTTTTTTTGGCGCTAAAAAATATGGGCGTCACTATTGTCTCCACATTATTTAAGTCTCATTATTTTTTGCTTCTGGTTGCTAGAAGCTTATTCACTGGCATTTTTTCCCATTCCTGAAACTGTCATTTAAGGAATTTGATCAATTTTGCTTTATATGTTGTTTTTTCTATTACATATTGCAAGATGTCCCACGTTGAAGCTGAGTCAGAAGATACTTCTGGAAAATCGCTGCCGGGTGCTGGAGCTACCAAAGCTAAGTGTATCTGCTGTAAACTTTTGGTATCTGTTCCTCCAGCTGTTGTTTGTACTGTTTGTCATGACAAACTTGTTAATGCAGATAATATTTCCTTTAGTACTGTTACATTACCTGTTGCTGTTCCGTCAACATCTAATATTCAGAGTGTTCCTGATAACATAAGAGATTTTGTTTCTAAATCCATTAAGAAGGCTATGTCTGTTATTCCTCCTTCTAGTAAACGTAAAAAGTGTTTTAAAACTTCTCATTTTTCAGATGAATTTTTAAATGAACATCATCATTCTGATACTGATATTGGTTCTTCTGATTCAGAGGATTCTGTCTCAGAGGTTGATGCTGATAAATTATCATATTTATTTAAAATGGAATTTATTCGTTCTTTACTTAAAGAAGTCCTAATTGCATTAGAAATTGAGGATTCTAGTCCTCTTGATACTAAACGTTTAGATAAGGTTTTTAAATCTCCTGTAGTTATTCCAGAAGTATTTCCTGTCCCTAGTGCTATTTCTGAAGTAATTTCCAGGGAATGGAATAATTTGGGTAATTCTTTTACTCCTTCTAAACGTTTTAAGCAATTATATCCTGTGCCATCTGACAGATTAGAATTTTGGGACAAAATCCCTAAGGTTGATGGGGCTATCTCTACTCCTGCTAAACGTACTACTATTCCTACGGCAGATGGTACTTCCTTTAAGGATCCTTTAGATAGGAAAATTGAATCCTTTCTAAGAAAAGCTTACTTGTGTTCAGGTAATCTTCTTAGACCTGCTATATCTTTAGCAGATGTTGCTGCAGCTTCAACTTTTTGGTTAGAAGCTTTAGCGCAACAAGTAACAGATCATAATTCTCATAGCATTATTATTCTTCTACAACATGCTAATAATTTTATTTGTGATGCCATCTTTGATTTCATTAGAGTTGATGTCAGGTATATGTCTCTAGCTATCTTAGCTAGAAGAGCTATATGGCTTAAAACTTGGAATGCTGATATGTCTTCTAAGTCTACTCTGCTTTCCCTTTCTTTCCAGGGTAATAAATTATTTGGTTCTCAGTTGGATTCTATTATCTCAACTATTACTGGAGGGAAAGGAACTTTTTTACCACAGGATAAAAAATCTAAAGGTAAATTTAGGTCTAATAATAGTTTTCGTTCCTTTCGTCACAACAAGGAACAAAAGCCTGATCCTTCATCCTCAGGAGCGGTATCAGTTTGGAAACCATCTCCAGTCTGGAATAAATTCAAGCCTTTTAGAAAACCAAAGCCAGCTCCCAAGTCCACATGAAGGTGCGGCCCTCATTCCAGCTCAGCTGGTAGGGGGCAGATAACGTTTTTTCAAAGAAATTTGGTTCAATTCCGTTCACAATCTCTGGATTCAGAACATTGTTTCAGAAGGGTACAGAATTGGCTTCAAGATAAGGCCTCCTGCAAAGAGATTTTTTCTTTCCCGTGTCCCAGTAAACCTAGCGAAGGCTCAAGCATTTCTGAAATGTGTTTCAGATCTAGAGTTGGCTGGAGTAATTATGCCAGTTCCAGTTGTACCAAAGAAGGAGAATTCCTTCAGACCAGTTCTGGATCTAAAAATATTGAATCGTTATGTAAGGATACCAACATTCAAAATGGTAACTATAAGGACTATCCTGCCTTTTGTTCAGCAAGAGCATTATATGTCCACAATAGATTTACAGGATGCATATCTGCATATTCCGATTCATCCAGATCACTTTCAGTTTCTGAGATTCTCTTTCCTAGACAAGCATTACCAGTTTGTGGCTCTACCGTTTGGCCTAGCTACAGCTCCAAGAATTTTTGCAAAGGTTCTCGGTGCCCTTCTGTCTGTAATCAGAGAAGAGGGTATTGTGGTATTTCCTTATTTGGACGATATCTTGGTACTTGCTCAGTCTTCACATTTAGCAGAATCTCATACGAATCGACTTGTGTTGTTTCTTCAAGATCATGGTTGGAGGATCAATTTACCAAAAAGTTAATTGATTCCTCAGACAAGGGTAACCTTTTTAGGTTTCCAGATAGATTCAGTGTCCATGACTCTGTCACTAACGGACAAGAGACGTCTAAAATTGATATCAGCTTGTCGAAACCTTCAGTCACGATCATTCCCTTCGGTAGCTTTATGCATGGAAATTCTAGGTCTTATGACTGCAGCATCGGACGCGATCCCCTTTGCTCGTTTTCACATGCGACCTCTTCAGCTCTGTATGCTGAACCAGTGGTGCAGGGATTACACAAAGATATCAGAGAGTGTCGTACAATCTTTAACACCGATTGTACGACACTCTCTGATGTGGTGGACAGATCACCATCGTTTAGTTCAGGGGGCTTCTTTTGTTCTTCCGACCTGGACTGTAATTTCAACAGATGCAAGTCTGACAGGTTGGGGAGCTGTTTGGGGGTCTGACAGCACAAGGGGTTTGGGAATCTCAGGAGGTGAGATTACCGATCAATATTTTGGAACTCCGTGCAATTTTCAGAGCTCTTCAGTCATGGCCTCTGCTAAAGAGAGAATTGTTCATTTGTTTTCAGACAGACAATGTCACAGCTGTGGCATACATCAATCATCAAGGAGGGACTCACAGTCCTCTGGCTATGAAGGAAGTATCTCAAATTCTGGTATGGGCGGAATCCAGCTTCTGTCTAGTTTCTGCGGTTCATATCCCAGGTATAGACAATTGGGAAGCGGATTATCTCAGCCACCAGACGTTACATCCGGGCGAATGGTCTCTTCACCCAGAGGTTTTTCTTCAGATTGTTCAAATGTGGGGAATTCCAGAAATAGATCTGATGGCTTCTCATCTAAACAAGAAACTTCCCAGGTATCTGTCCAGATCCAGGGATCCTCAAGCGGAAGCAGTGGATGCATTGTCACTTCCTTGGAAGTATCATCCTGCCTATATCTTTCCGCCTCTAGTTCTTCTTCCAAGAGTAATCTCCAAGATTCTGAAGGAATGCTCGTTTGTTCTGCTGGTAGCTCCAGCATGGCCTCACAGGTTTTGGTATGCAGATCTTGTCCGGATGGCCTCTTGCCAACCGTGGACTCTTCCATTAAGACCAGACCTTTTGTCGCAAGGTCCTTTTTTCCATCAGGATCTCAAATCCTTAAATTTAAAGGTATGGAGATTGAACGCTTGATTCTTAGTCAAAGAGCTTTCTCTGACTCTGTGATTAATACTATGTTACGGGCTCGTAAATCTGTATCTAGGGAGATATATTAGAGTCTGGAAGACTTATATTTCTTGGTGTGTCTCTCATCATTTTTCCTGGCATTCTTTTAGAATTCCGAGAATTTTACAGTTTCTTCAGGATGGTTTGGATAAAGGTTTGTCTGCAAGTTCCTTGAAAGGACAAATCTCTGCTCTTTCTGTTCTTTTTCACAGAAAGATTGCTAATCTTCCTGATATTCATTGTTTTGTACAAGCTTTGGTTCGTATAAAACCTGTCATTAAGTCTATTTCTCCTCCTTGGAGTTTGAATTTGGTTCTGGGGGCTCTTCAAGCTCCTCCGTTTGAACCTATGCATTCATTGGACATCAAATTACTTTCTTGGAAAGTTTTGTTCCTTTTGGCCATCTCTTCTGCCAGACGAGTTTCTGAATTATCTGCTCTTTCTTGTGAGTCTCCTTTTCTGATTTTTCATCAGGATAAGGCGGTGTTGCGAACTTCTTTTAAATTTTTACCTAAGGTTGTGAATTCTAACAACATTAGTAGAGAAATTGTGGTTCCTTCATTATGTCCTAATCCTAAGAATTCTAAGGAGAGATCATTGCATTATTTGGATGTAGTTAGAGCTTTGAAATATTATGTTGAAGCTACTAAGAATTTCCGAAAGACTTCTAGTCTATTTGTTATCTTTTCTGGTTCTAGAAAAGGTCAGAAGGCCTCTGCCATTTCTTTGGCATCTTGGTTGAAATCTTTAATTCATCATGCTTATGTCGAGTCGGGTAAAACTCCGCCTCAAAGGATTACAGCTCATTCTACTAGGTCAGTTTCTACTTCCTGGGCGTTTAGGAATGATGCTTCGGTTGATCAGATTTGCAAAGCAGCAACTTGGTCTTCTTTGCATACTTTTACTAAATTCTACCATTTTGATGTGTTTTCTTCTTCTGAAGCTGTTTTTGGTAGAAAAGTACTTCAGGCAGCTGTTTCAGTTTGAATCTTCTGCTTATAATTTCAGTTTTTTGCATTTAATCTTTATTTTGGGTGTGGATTATTTTTCAGCGGAATTGGCTGTCTTTATTTTATCCCTCCCTCTCTAGTGACTCTTGCGTGGAAAGATCCACATCTTGGGTAGTCATTATCCCATACGTCACTAGCTCATGGACTCTTGCTAATTACATGAAAGAAAACATAATTTCTGTAAGAACTTACCTGATAAATTCATTTCTTTCATATTAGCAAGAGTCCATGAGGCCCACCCTTTTTTGTGGTGGTTATGATTTTTTTGTATAAAGCACAATTATTCCAATTCCTTATTTTTTATGCTTTCGCACTTTTTTCTTATCACCCCACTTCTTGGCTATTCGTTAAACTGATTTGTGGGTGTGGTGAGGGGTGTATTTATAGGCATTTTGAGGTTTGGGAAACTTTGCCCCTCCTGGTAGGAATGTATATCCCATACGTCACTAGCTCATGGACTCTTGCTAATATGAAAGAAATTAATTTTTCAGGTAAGTTCTTACATAAATTATGTGTTTTGGCGCGGAAAAATACGTCTGACGCAACTTCGTCATTTTCGGCGCCATACTTGACGCCGAGACCTTTCACACGGTTGCGTCATTAGTGACACGAGTGTGTCATTTCCGGTTATTTTTGGCGCCAAAACATTTACGTTACGTTGTGCGTCATACTTGGCGCCAAACTTTTTCATTATTTCAATACCCCATTGATGTTTGACTCTTGATTTTTTTTTCTCCATCAGAGGCCTATGCTATTTGCTTTTTTTCCCATTCCTGAAACTGTCATATAAGGAAATAGATAATTTTGCTTTTTATGTTTTTTTCTCTTACATTTTGCAAGATGTCTTTATCTGATCCTGCCTCAGAAGTTTCTGCTGGAACATTGTTGCCTGACATCGGTCCTACCAAAGCTAAGTGCATTTGTTGTAAAATTGTTGAAATTATTTCGCCGAATGTCATTTGTAATAGTTGTCATGATAAACTTTTACATGCAGTTAGTGTATCCATCAGTAATAGCACATTGCCAGTTGTAGTTCCTTCAACTTCTAATGTGCATGATATACCTGTAAATTTTAAAGAATTTGTTTCTGATTCTATTTTGAAGGCTTTGTCTGCATTTCCACCTTCTAATAAACGTAAAGGTCTTTTAAAAGTTCTCATTTAGTTGATGAAATCTCAAATGACCAACAACATAATTTATCCTCTTCTGATGAGGATCTATCTGTTACAGAAGATCCTTCCTCAGACATTGACACTGACAAATCTACTTATTTATTTAAAATAGAGTATATGCGTTCTTTATTAAAAGAAGTGTTAATTACTTTGGATATTGAGGTAACCAGTCCTATTGACTTTCAGTCTAATAAACGTTTAAATGCTGTTTCTCTTAAGTGTGTTCAGTCCACGGGTCATCCATTACTTATGGGATATATTCTCCTTCCCAACAGCAAGTTGCAAGAGGATCACCCAAGCAGAGCTGCTATATAGCTCCTCCCCTCACATGTCATATCCAGTCATTCTCCTGCAACCCTCAACAAAGAAGGAGGTCGCGGGAGGAGTTGGAGTTTTTACTTAATTATTCTTCAATCAAAAGTTTGTTATTTTAAATGGCACCGGAGTGTGCTGTTTTTCTATCTCAGGCAGTATTTGGAAGAAGAAACTGCCTGCGTTTTCTATGATCTTAGCAGGCGTAACTAAGATCCACTGGCTGTTCTCGACATTCTGAGGAGTGGGGTAACTTCAGAACATGGGAATAGCATGCGGGGTCCCCCGCAAATGAGGTATGTGCAGTACAATATTTTCTGGGAATGGAATTGACTAAGAAAACACTGCTGTTACCCGTATGATGCAAGTACAGCCTTAAATGCAGTAGTAGTGACTGGTATCAGGCTGATAAATGTATGCACAGTAGAGTTATTTTCTAGGGACTAGAATTTGACTGAGAAAATACTGTTAATACTGAAATAATGTTTAAGCCTTATCTGCAGTGGAAGCGACTGGTAGCAGGCTTAGTGATAACTTTGCATGACATTAAAAGAAGTTTGTTTTTAAAACGTTTACTGGCATGTTATTCGGTTTGTGAGGTACTTTGGTGATAAATCCTTTTGGGCATGATTTTTTTCTCTTTTTTTTTCCCACATGGCTAACGTATATTTCTGCATAGAAACCGTTATATCAGGTCTTCCACTGTTGTAAATGAGTGGGAGGGGCCTTTTTTTTAGCGCCTTGTTGCGCAGTTAAAATTCTAGCACAGTCTTCCTGCTTCTTCCTCCTTGATCCAGGACGTCTCTAGAGAGCTCAGGGGTCTTCAAAATTCGTTTTTGAGGGAGGTAATCAGTCACAGCAGACCTGTGACAGTGTGTTAGACTGTGATAAAAACGTTAAATCTTAATTTGATATCCGTTTTTTTGGGTACTGAGGGGTTAATTATCCTTTTGCTAATGGGTGCAATCCTCTGCTAATTAATACATTTAAAGAATGGTTGACTATAACTGAATTAGTTCTTTGTTATTCAACTGTGTTTTTAAAAAAAGCACTGCAGCGTTTTTTATATTGCTTGTAATCTTATTGAAAGTATTTTCCAAGCTTGCTAGCTTCATTGCTAGTCTGTTTAAACATGTCTGATACAGAGGAATCTGCTTGTTCATTATGTTTAAAAGCCGATGTGGAGCCCAATAGAAATGTGTACCAATTGTATTGATATTACTTTGAATAAAAGTCAATCTGTACCGATAAAGAAATTATCACCAGACAACGAGGGGGAAGTTATGCCGTCTAACTCTCCTCACGTGTCAGTACCTGCGTCTCCCGCTCGGGAGGTGCGTAAGATTGAGGCGCCAAGTACATCAAGTCCCTTACAAATCACTTTACATGATATGGCTAATGTTATGAAAGAAGTATTATACAATATGCCCGAATTAAGAGGCAAGCGCGATAGATCTGGGTTAAGGACAGAGCGCGCTGATGACACGAGAGCCATGTCTGATACTGCGTCACAATTTGCAGAACATGAGGACGGAGAGCTTCATTCTGTGGGTGACGGTTCTGATTCGGGGACACCGGATTCAGAAATTTCAAATTTTAAATTTAAGCTTGAGAACCTCCGCGTGTTGCTAGGGGAGGTGTTAGCGGCTCTGAATGATTGTGACACGGTGGCAATCCCAGAGAAATTATGTAGGCTGGATAAATACTATGCGGTACCGGTGTGTACTGACGTTTTTCCTATACCAAAGAGGCTTACAGAGGTTATTAGCAAGGAGTGGGATAGACCCGGTGTGCCTTTTTCCCCTCCTACGATATTTAGAAAAATATTCCCTATAGACGCCACCACACGAGACTTATGGCAGACGGTCCCTAAGGTGGAGGGAGCAGTTTCTACTTTAGCCAAGCGTACCACTATCCCGGTGGAGGATAGCTGTGCTTTCTCAGATCCAATGGATAAAAAATTAGAGGGTTACCTTTAGAAAATGTTTGTTCAACAAGGTTTTATATTACAGCCTCTTGCATGAATTGCGCCTGTCACTGCTGCAGCGGCATTCTGGTTTGAGTCTCTGGAAGAGGCGATTCGCACAGCACCATTGGATGAGTCTTTGAGCAAGATTAGAACCCTTAAGCTGGCTAATGCGTTTGTTTCGGATGCCGTAGTGCATTTAACCAAACTTACGGCTAAGAATTCCGGATTCGCCATACAGGCGCGCAGAGCGCTATGGCTTAAATCCTGGTCAGCAGATGTAACTTCTAAGTCTAAACTACTGAACATTCCTTTCAAAGGGCAGACCTTATTCGGTCCCGGATTGAAGGAAATTATTGCTGACATTACTGGAGGTAAGGGCCACACCCTTCCTCAGGACAGGGCCAAATCAAAGTCCAAACAGTCTAATTTTCGTGCCTTTCGTACTTTCAAGGCAGGAGAAGCATCAAATTCCTCCGCTCCAAAACCGGAAGGAACTACTGCTCGTTACAGACTGGGTTGGAAAAGCAACCAGTCATGGAACAAGGGCAAGCAGGCCAGAAAGCCTACTTCCGCCCCTAAGACAGCATGAAGACAGGGCCCCCTTTCCGGAGACGGATCTAGTGGGGGCAGACTTTCTCTCTTCGCCCAGGCTTGGGCAAGAGATGTACAGGATCCCTGGACGTTGGAGATTATATCTCAGGGATACCTTCTGGATTTCAAAACTTCTCCTCCACAAGGGAGGTTCCATCTGTCAAGGTTATCAACAAACCTAGTAAAGAAAGAGGCATTTCTACAATGTGTACAAGACCTCTTAGTGATTGGAGTGATCCACCCAGTTCCGCGAACGGGAACATGGGCAAGGGTTTTATTCAAATCTGTGGTTCACAAAAAAGAGGGATCCTTCAGACCAATCTTAGACTTAAAGATCTTAAACAAATTCCTAAGGGTTCCATCGTTCAAGATGGAAACCATTCGGACCATCCTACCCATGATCCAAGAGGGTCAATATATGACCACAGTGGACTTAAAGGATGCCTACCTTCACATATCGATTCACAGAGATCATTATCGGTACCTAAGGTTTGCCTTTCTAGACAGGCATTACCAGTTTGTAGCTCTTCCCTTCGGGTTGGCTACGGCCCCGAGAATTTTTACAAAGGTTCTGGGCTCACTTCTGGCGGTACTAAGACCACGAGGCATTGCGGTGGCTCCGTACCTAGACGACATTCTGATACAAGCGTCAAGTTTTCAAAATGCAAAGTCTCATACAGAGAGAGTTCTAGCATTTCTGAGGTCGCATGGGTGGAAAGTGAACGTGGAAACGAGTTCTCTGTTACCACTCACAAGGGTCCCTTTTCTAGGGACTCTTATAGATTCTGTAGAGATGAAGATTTACCTGACGGAGTCCAGGTTATTAAAGATTCTCAATGCTTGCCGTGTCCTTCACTCCATTCCAAGCCCATCAGTAGCTCAGTGCATGGAAGTAATCGGCTTAATGGTCGCGGCAATGGACATAGTGCCATTTGCGCGCCTACATCTCAGACCGCTGCAACTATGCATGCTAAGTCAATGGAACGGTGATTACTCAGATCTGTCCCCTTTGCTAAATCTGGACCAGAAGACCAGAGATTCTCTTCTCTGGTGGTTATCACGGGTTCATCTGTCCAAAGGAATGACTTTTCGCAGACCAGATTGGACGATTGTAACAACAGATGCCAGCCTACTAGGCTTGGGAGCAGTCTGGAACTCCCTGAAGAAACTCCTCCCGATAAACATTCTAGAATTAAGAGCAATATTCAATGCTCTTCTAGCTTGGCCTCAGTTGGCAACACTGAGGTTCATCAGATTTCAGTCGGACAACATCACGACTGTGGCTTACATCAATCATCAAGGGGGAACCAGGAGTTCCCTAGCGATGTTGGAAGTCTCGAAGATAATTCGCTGGGCAGAGTCTCACTCTTGCCACCTGTCAGCGATCTACATCCCAGGCGTGGAGAACTGGGAGGCGGATTTTCTAAGTCGCCAGACTTTTCATCCGGGGGAGTGGGAACTTCACCCGGAGGTATTTGCTCAACTGATTCATCGTTGGGGCAAACCGGATCTGGATCTCATGGCATCTCGCCAGAACGCCAAGCTTCCTTGTTACGGATCCAGGTCCAGGGACCCGGGTGCGGTGCTGGTAGATGCACTAGCAGCCCCTTGGGTTTTCAACATAGCTTATGTGTTTCCACCTTTTCCGTTGCTACTTCAACTGATTGCCAGGATCAAACAGGAGAGAGCATCTGTGATTCTGATAGCGCCTGCGTGGCCACGCAGGACCTGGTATGCAGACCTAGTGGACATGTCGTCCTGTCCACCATGGTCTCTACCCCTGAGGCAGGACCTTCTAATTCAGGGTCCTTTCAACCATCCAAACCTAATTTCTCTGAGGCTGACTGCTTGGAAATTGAACGCTTGATTCTATCAAAGCGTGGGTTTCCGGATTCGGTTATTGATACATTAATACAGGCTCGGAAACCTGTTACCAGAAAAATTTACCATAAAATATGGCGTAAATATTTATTTTGGTGTGAATCCAAGAGTTACTCATGGAGTAGGGTTAGGATTCCTAGGATATTGTCCTTTCTACAAGAGGGTTTAGAAAAGGGCTTATCCGCTAGTTCACTAAAGGGACAGATTTCTGCTCTGTCTATTCTTTTACACAAGCGTCTGGCAGAGAATCCAGACGTCCAGGCCTTTTGTCAGGCTTTGACTAGAATTAAGCATGTGTTTAAAACTGTTGCTCCTCCTTGGAGCTTAAACTTGGTTCTTAAAGTTCTTCAGGGTGTTCCGTTTGAACCCCTTCATTCCATTGATATTAAGCTTTTATCTTGGAAAGTTCTGTTTTTGATGGCTATTTCCTCGGCTCGAAGAGTCTGAGTTATCTGCCTTACATTGCGATTCCCCTTATCTGATCTTTCATTCAGACAAGGTAGTCCTGCGTACTAAACCTGGGTTTTTACCTAAGGTTGTTTCTAACAGGAATATCAATCAAGAGATTGTTCCATTATTATGTCCTAATCCTTATTCAAAGAAGGAACGTCTTTTGCATAATCTAGACGTGGTCCGTGCCCTGAAGTTCTACTTACAGGCAACTAAGGATTTTCGGCAAACTTCTTCTCTGTTTGTCGTCTACCTCTCTCTCTTTTTGGCTTCGTAGCATAATACGTTTAGCCTATGAGACTGCTGGACAGCAGCCTCCTGAAAGAATTACAGCTCATTCCACTAGAGCTGTGGCTTCCACCTGGGCCTTTAAGAATGAGGCCTCTGTTGAACAGATTTGCAAGGCTGCAACTTGGTCTTCGCTTCATACTTTTTCCAAATTTTACAAATTTGACACTTTTGCTTCTTCGGAGGCTGTTTTTGGGAGAAAGGTTCTACAGGCAGTGGTTCCTTCTGTTTAATGTTCCTGCCTTGTCCCTCCCATCATCCGTGTACTTTAGCTTTGGTATTGGTATCCCATAAGTAATGGATGACCCGTGGACTGAACACACTTAACAAGAGAAAACATAATTTATGCTTACCTGATAAATTTATTTCTCTTGTAGTGTGTTCAGTCCACGGCCCGCCCTGTCTTTTTTGAGGCAGGTTCTAAATTTTAAATTATAACTCCAGTCACCACTGCACCCTATAGTTTCTCCTTTCTCGTCTTGTTTCGGTCGAATGACTGGATATGACATGTGAGGGGAGGAGCTATATAGCAGCTCTGCTTGGGTTATCCTCTTGCAACTTCCTGTTGGGAAGGAGAATATATCCCATAAGTAATGGATGACCCGTGGACTGAACACACTACAAGAGAAATAAGTTTATCAGGTAAGCATAAATTAGGTTTTTTAAACCTCCTGTGGTTTCTCCAGGTGTTTTTCCTATTCCTGAGGCTATTTCTGATATGATTTCTAGGAAATGGCATAAGCCAGGTACTTTTTTTATTCCTTCTTTAAGGTTTAAAAAATTGTATCTTTTACCAGCAAAATCTATAGAGTTTTGGGAAAAAATCCCCAAAGTTGATGGGGCTATTTCTACTCTTGCTAAACGTACCACTATTCCTATGGAAGACGGTACTTCCTTTTAAGGATCCTTTAGATAGGAAGCTTGAATCTTATCTAAGGAAGGCCTATTTATATTCAGGTCATCTTCTCAGACCTGCAATTTCTTTGGCTGATGTTGCGGCTGCATCAACCTTCTGGTTGGAGAATTCAGCGCAACAGGAATTGGATTCTGACTTATCTAGCATTATTCGCCTATTGCAATATGCTAATCATTTTATTGTGATGAAATATTTGATATAAAAATTGATGTTAGATCCATG